>NW_009228221.1:0-20758 GCF_000690835.1 Fulmarus glacialis | reverse complement strand
ATATATATTTTATGTTTTTTGTTTTTTTTTTTTTTTTTTTTTTTTGTTAGCTAATCTCTTAACTTTTCGTTTCATTTAAACTGCTATGAGTACCCATTTGGAGTAAGGGCTAGACAACCTATTCGAAAAGAGACATGCCAGAAGTTCTAGGATATATATCCTAGACAGATAGATAGATAGATAGATAGATAAGAAGAAAAATACCACTGTTTGTATGATGTATCATTATTATTTTAAATTTAAATAGTGTAAATATCATGCAGAGACTGGGTACTAGCCCTGCAGCCAGCTTTTCTTGATTCAGGTGGTCAAGCTTTGTCATTTACCTAGCCTGAGGTTTACCTGCTCTTCAGATATTTAACAAAAACTGTTAATCAGTGACGTGAAATTTCCATGAATAGCTCTAATCCCACACACCTCACTGTTGCTGTAACGAGCCAGTTCTGAAATGAAACGCATATGGTCGTCTCTGATTTGGATCATCTGCTCACATATATTGTATTGAGGACTGCTGCTGGAAGACGTGCACGTCCATCTGTTTCAGACGACAAAAAAAACTCACCTAAATCAGTTTAGGCAATAAACAGTACAACTAATACTGCAAAGAAAGAACCACAATGCATGACCTTTTAAAAAACATCTTCCTTCTCCTCTATTTGAGGCCTTTCTTCTCCTCACACCTCTACCTCTGACCCTGCACAATCCACTAGTGATGGATTGCCCTTCTGAGTTCAAACAGCACTTCCTCCAAGTCTTTAAAAAAAACTTTTTTCTTTTCTTTTCTGTACTTTTTAAAGGCTACTGCTATGAAATACAAACCAGCATCTCTCTTCAGGAGCATACACTTAGGGACCAAAAAGTATTGAAAGGCAGGGCAGAAGTATAGGTATAGGCTGCAAGATACATCTAGCTACCTTCAGATTGCTTTTTGTATTCTTGTTTAGCTAAGAAGAGCCTACAGTATGCTCTCAACTATAAAAAAAAGGCATTATGAAATACTATCAATATGTTATCAAGAGGGACACAAAAGACATGCTACCAAGAATGTCATGTTAAGTAGCCTCATATTTTTAGTAGCTCAGTAGGCCCACTGCTGTTGATTTTCTCTTAGCAATTACATGCAGGTTATGTGTTTTTTCTGCAGGAATTAAAATGCAAAGCACTACATTCTAAATTCATGTAACTGCATGGAGGGAAGGTCTTGGAGGAGCATGGAAACGTTCACTAAAACAAAGCAATAACCATAAACCATGGAACCATTTATGTAAAAACTGGCTGCATTTTCCAGCTATTTTGCTGTGCTGCACACCTAGCCAAAAAAAAAACAGAGGGGGGAGACAAGCTAAGTTGCTGCTCCATATACAATATACACATGCCTATTTACCCATGCACTGCTCACCTTGCTTAGTAAAATCCTTCATTTCTTTTAAAGAAAGTTTCATATTTAAAGGAAAAAATAAAAATGAAATTAGTGTAAGATAAAATTCATTTCCTCCAGCCCAGGTGATAAGAAACGTTACAGATGCAAGAATGAGCTCAGCACCATAGACAGGTCTTTAAACAACTTGTTTCTTTAGTTGTATCTATTACATGTAGTAATATGAAATACCCACACCAAAAAGTAGACCAAAGTGAAAATCCTATTAAAGTAATTACCACAGACCCACAGACTAACGGATGATTATGAAAATAACTCCAAGGGTCTGACTTTCCCCAGCCCAGACACTCCCTTCTTTGTTTCCTTCTCCCCTTTACCTGGACTTATTTTCCTCATAATGGGCACTGGTCTT
The DNA here is from genome assembly GCF_000690835.1 of Fulmarus glacialis. Lineage (NCBI taxonomy): Eukaryota > Metazoa > Chordata > Aves > Procellariiformes > Procellariidae > Fulmarus > Fulmarus glacialis. The sequence goes on along the minus strand of NW_009228221.1, from coordinate 18,968 downwards.
AATGTATCTTGCAAGTTCAATTTGCATGTCACCAAACAGTGGGACAACCTGCAACTGCTGTACACAGGGAATAAATCAGATTAGATAAATTATTAAACACAAATCTTAGTGAAAGGAAACCATTATTTACCCATATTATAGTCCCAAGTGATCTTTATTTTCTTTAATTATATTTAAAATGCACGGGGAATTACCTTTAAATCTCATATTAAGATCACATCTTAACTAACCTTAAAGAACTTGTCTATCTTGGCTAAATTTATCCTTTTCTTTGCATCCAGCTTATAGATGTTACTGACACTTCCATCCATCAGGTACAGTCCAAAGCCCATAACCTGAAAAATAAAAAACCAAACCTCTCTGCAAAAGGACCTCAGAGGTAAAAACCTGCTGCAGTAAGACCGTTCTTCATATCATTAAAAAAAAAAGTAATATTTAAAAAGCCACAGTCCTGAAACACCCACCCTCCTCCAAACAGAATGTATTTTCAAATACATACATTTCAGTAGTATTCTTTTATTATATGTGTATTAGTAGTTTGTACATTAACATTAGCCTGATCAGTTATCCTTAAAAGATAGTACTTGTTTATATGAAGGTTTAGCACACAAAAAAATCTCACTGAAACTAGAGTCTGGCTATTTTTAGACAGGTTTTTTTTCACTTCCATTTTATTAAAATTCTGTATATGCAAACGGATCTGTAACAGAATTTTAGATCCAGTATCTCTGAGCTATTGCTTTTTATGGCTTTCAGCATATCTCTGAATTATACACACAAGAGCTCAGAAGCATCCAAAAAAAAATCTAATTACATTTTGTCCAAGTTATTCATTAACATAAAGTTATAATTCAGTATGTACAATAGCAGGAGCTGGGCACTAGCCACTCAATGTGTTCTAAGCACACATTTATCGAACAAAAGGCCTAAATACAAAAGACACGTTGGACATCCCTGCAGACAGAACGCAAATGTTGTAGAGTTCATGTTTCAGGATGCTTCCATTTGGTCCTAATAAACAGAGCTCTTCAGAAGCTAAACACTGAAGTGACTCAAAATATTTGTCATGAGGCAAATTTTCAATTCTTAGCCTATGCCTTTTCTTCCACTGCAAGACATGCAGCTGATAAGATCAGCCACACTTCATATTGCCCAGCACTCTCTTATTACATGTACATATTCCAGCTAACTAAACTTACCTACTTACTAATCCTAATTTTAAGCTACTTGTTCCCTGAAATCTTTGATACACAGCCCCACCGCCAAAAGCTTTTTATACAAATTTGCCACATATCTAAAAATAAAACTTAGTAGTTCCTTTCTGTCGTCATACTTGATAGAAACACAATTCCATTGAACTGGTTTCCTAGCAAGGCTGCAGTTCAATTGGGACAACTTCAATTTATGAAAAACAAAAATGGATTAGAAACTTTCTAAATAGATTTAGCATGCAATATAATAAAAAGACAATGGAGATGGGAAAAAAAAGGAATAATTTGAGTTATTTAAAAAAAAAAAGCAAAACAAAAAAGAACAGGAATTCAGACATCCGGGTCCTGCCTGAACAATTCTTTTTTAATTTTGTACCAGAAAGAAACTTACTTTCAAAAGCATATGTTTCTCACTGGGCGTTAGATACATTTTGTTCTCATAGTAGTCCACACACAAATTTACAATATCTGCAAGCAGTTCTTCATAGCCAACGATCACCTCCAACTGCTGCTGTAAAGACTGGAAAAAAAAGAACAAAAGGATATTAGTCAACTAATTATACTCCCGGGGGAACAACCGTTACACCAAATTGGAAGAGTTTTATTTTAATAGTTTTGTAAAGCATTAGGTATTTTGCAAAAAGACAATTAAAGCTTACTTGTGTTATCTTGTTGTGATTGGCAAGGAACATGGAGAGGTTCTGTGATTCTTGAATGGACTGAGGATCTGCCATTTTCCGCAGGAACTGAGCAGCTCTTTGAAAACAGAAGAAAAAACAGTATGTCCCTTTGGCAGGACTGCTTGTAACCAAATCCGTCCCCTCTCAATAAAAACACACTCATCCCCAAATCTACCAGGGGAACTGTGAGTTGTCAGCACATCTTCAACTGCCAGTACAATGGTGTATCATTCACTGCTTGTACAGGATTGTCAACCTCAGTGCATCTCCCACCTCCAAACTCCTGAATCAAGCAGAAAGAGAACTTGGCAGACACAGCCAGTACTTTTTTTGCCACAGCTTTATAAAAGTGAGTTATCAAAACACAGGCTATGGACTCAACAAATCTGTGTCAACAGCCTGTTTCATAAAAGGTAAAGGGAAGGCTTTTTAGGAAAATAGCTGAACAGAAACGTGAAAGTTCACTATAAGAAAGATACGGATTTAGTTTATCCCAAATGACCTGTTTTCCAATCCCAAATCTCCCGCTGCACCCTAGTTAAAAGACCCAATCCAACCTAGCCCAAAAACCATTGGGGATATCCCTCAACTGATGGGGACAGCAGTGGCTCTATAGACCCAAGCCACGCAACAACCCAGGAAAAGTCAGCCTTCCAGAAAACAGAGTTTGTTCTCCAGAAGCATGCCTCCAAAGAAAAAAAAACACAAACCAAGTAAGTTTAAGAGGTTTCCAGGCACAACAACAACTACAAAAGGCAACTACTGGTAAAGGTAGAAATTAAATCTCATGTAAGTGGAAGCAGCATAGATAAAATTGGCTAGTCATTGCCTGAATGGTTTTCTGTATGAAAGACCACAGATGCTACAGCTGGCATAAAGACTGTCTTCCCCTGCTGCTCTGACCACTGTGGTCGACTAAAGATACCCAATACCATCTGGCAGCTCAAGCACAAAACTTGGCCACTGATATCCCACCCTCTTCCCCTCCCTGCTACACCCACGGTCACAACAACCCTGAAATGTCTTAAGTACAAGTGTAACAACTCTGAGCTACAAATGTCAAAAGTAGATGCCAAAAATAGAACACAATAGAATAGAACAAAACAGAATAGAAGTGGCACAAGCGACCGGAAAGCTGGTTTCCTCTCAAACTTAAAAAGAAAAGCTTTATTGAGCAAAGTATATTCATTACGTTTAGCGTATACCAAGACAGAAGTATTTGACAGCTTGGCATTAAAGGGCAGAAGAACCTTTTGCTGCTGGAAGAACAGCATAAAGAAAATAGATTTATTCAACTGCCTAACTGCAGTCAGTGCATCCCTAGTTTCAAGGTAGTCTGTCCCACGCATGAAGGGACTACTTTTGAAGAGAAAGCTATCAGAAAAAGAGCAACTGCTGCCATCTCCTGGGAGGCCTGTATCCTGGCAGCAGAAACCCAGGTCCTGTTGCTCCTTGCCACTTACCGCTTGTAGGCTGAATGGTCATTCTTCACGCTGCACTTCATATTTTTCAGCTCATCCAATACCGCAAACATGTTGATGAATTTGCCCAGTGTGATCAGATATGCTTCAGACACAAAGTCCTTCCTCCTCTCCGCATGGCACAAGCGTCTCACCTCCCCACAAAATCGTTCAATCGCGTTTCTCTAATGGGGAAAAAAAGAGAAGAAACCGGGAGTAAAAGCCATGGCGTTTCCAGGAAAAAAGTTTCATCGTGGAACTGGAGTGGGTCCAATGAAAAGTGCCACTGAAGCAGAAAAATGTTTAAAGCATGCAAGGCTAACAAGTCATCAGCACAGACTTTCCAGCTCCACCTCTGTGTACTTGCTGTGTGCTACAAGTGTCACCAGTGATTTTTGCCACAGAGCTTGCCTGGCACAAGGGGCAAGCTTCTTCTTTGCAGATTAAATCCCTTTGAAACAAGTAATTTCATCTTCTTTAGCGAGAAAGTGTATATGCATTAAAAGGCAGATTATAGGTATATTCTCTTCAAACAAAAAAATACCACAGCACACTGATTAATAGCAGTACATGCCAACTCACAAAATCACCCTGCCACATGTTTATTTGAGGGCTTATTTCCAAGCACACATCAGGGCCATTTGAGATGGACATTACAAGTACAAAAAAGACAGCAACTTCGAATGTAGAGAGGAATCCATTCTGAGTTTAGAGCACTAATCTCCTTGAACAAAAGGAGATTGTTTGTAGTCAGTAAGATTCACCAGTTGGGGAAGACGACAGGAAATACTACATTTCATTCAGTCTCCTCTTCCTGTGTGCTCTGGGGCTCGCAGGCTCTAGCTGCTCTGGCTCCCTCCGAATGCCTGGAAGCATCCTCAGTCCATTGAACCAAATGGCAAGCTGCCAGCACGGGAGGAGAAAGCAAGACAGACTGCTATTCTCCAGCGCCCGTGTAGCTCGGATGGCTGGCAGGTCACAACAGCTGGGTTAGCTTGCCTCAATTACGAATTTCTGCTGCAAAGTTGCACCTGCTGCTCTGGTGTCCAGACTTGTGGATCCCTCACCCCCCAACAAATGGTTTCTGTGCCGAGATGCTTTTATGTATAGATGTGAAACGTATTATATTTCTATTTCCTTTCTTCCTAAAGTGCCAGAACTGTCCCCATGTACTACATAGGGACCATATGCAATTACCTTTGATTTTATGCTGAAAGTCTTAATGGAGATCGCCTGAAGTTTTTAAGAAAGGCATTAGAAATTCTGCCCTTCTGTGAGACAATATGGTTTTTTTTTTTTCAAAGTATAATGGTCAGGCCTTGGAACAGGCTGCCCAGGGAAGCGGCTGAGTCACCATCCCTGGAAGTATTTAAAAGACGTGTAGATGAGGCGCTTAGGGACATGGTTTAGTGGGCATGGTGGTGTTGGGTTGACGGTTGGACTCGATGACCTTAGAGGTCTCTTCCAACCTTAATGATTCTATGATTCTATGACTAGGTTCAGTATCTGAGCATACAATATCAAGCATATAAAATAGGAATATAAAAATACATGCCTACTGACAAATTTTGTTTCCATTCCTTTTACCTGAAAATACATAAAATTCATCAGTTTTGTGACTTCTGGCTCCAAAACTTCGACAGTTTTCTCATAAATTTCTACTCTGTTAGGCTGCTCGTTGCACTTGACCTGAAGACAATTAAAGAGATCATTACACTTGGAACTTTTCCTGGTAAAGCCTCAGAAACTAAGAACCCCAATGACAACTTGAGAAAATGTATTATCATCCTGAAGAGACAAACTTACGGCATAAATTGCCGATTTTGGTAATTTTATGCTAGTCTTCTAAGATTAACTCTGTGTGTTTAAAAAAAAAAAAACAAAACACTAATATTTTTCTCTCTATTAGCACAGCAAATAATTTAGTTTTCAAACACCTCTGTATGGTTAGGACAATATTCTTTCCACATTATTAAGCCACTTGCTTAAAGTCATGCACTAAATAGGGCCAAAACCAGAAATTAAAACAGATTACCTGATTTCCACTCTAAATATTTAAACCACAGGATAAGCCTTCCTTGCATTTCAGTACAAAAATAATTGCATTACAAACTCTTTATAAAGCAGGCAGGTGTCAGCTCATGGTTACAATTTTGTTCAGTTTTCTGATGCATCTTAATATTCTTTCCCACTCCACCACTGTACAACCATTCCCAGACACTTGAGACTGCCTACGGACTTCTCACCTATTCACAGCGTTTTAGTTTGCATACAGATCAATAAAACACTGTGTAGTTCTGACATTCAGAATATTACTACCTAGGATGTCTAGAAACTTAAATGTTTAACCTGAATTGTAATTATTACATGCTATGCCACCTGCTAAACCTGTTCTGAACTTAATACTTAAGTTGGGGGGGGTCCATTCTCTTGAATGAAACTAATTAAATTTTTACCTCAAACAGATCTGACAAAGATTTTCCTTCTAGAACACATTACCCCTATATTACTCTTGAACCAATCAGTAAGATTAACACAAAACCCATGAGGTATTGCTACAGCTCCCTTTACGAAAGAAAAAAAAACACCAACAACAAACAAACAAAAAAAAACAGAACAAAGAGACTAACTGGTCCCCAAGTGCTAAAAGACACTATGGCATGCCCAGCTTGCCTATTCGGGAGTCAAAGTAGACTACATTTCATAGCTCCTTGATAAAGCTATATCCATGTAACTCCACATCAAAACAAGACAGAAGTTCACACAATGCATGACAGTTTAATTTTCATCCTTTACCTGAGGAATGGCTCTCGAACAGCTTCTCCATGTGTATAACATGACTGCATATTCCTGACCCTCTTCTAGCATTTCATTCTGTAAGAAAGACACTCAGCATAATTAGGCACTGTAATAGAAAAGGGCTAAATCCACCTGTCTTCCATCATTCCAAAACCTTGTCCAAACAAACCTATTTATCTTATCAGAATGTATATGTACAAACACAAATATATTGCAAGCTGAATAATACATCATACAGTATGTATGTAAACTAATATTACCATAATGCATAGGCTCAGCTGGCATTTTACATGTATTAGCGCTGACCAGCTACTGATGTCCAGCTTGGCTATAATCCAACAGCTAAAAAAAAATTTCATTTATTCTCAGTCATCTATTTTAGCACCCAACCTAATTCTGAGAGAATTAACATCACCATCTTCATACCACGTAAGCCAACAAACACCTACCAGATCACTAATCAACAACTGCAGCAATTATACCTACCTAATGACAAAAAATATTATTTCCCCAGATCAGATTGGGTTTTGTGTTGTTCTTTCTTCCCAAAACTAAAGACACTGTGATCTATAAATAAAAATGCTAATCTGAAGAGGGGTGGGGGGTTTATTTTTCTTTTTAAACTCGGGTACTGCAGGTGGAATGGTCAAGGATGAAAGTCAGCACACCCAAAGCAATATCCTTTTTTACATGTCAAAGGAGAGGGCCTACAACATCCAAACAATCAAAACAGGCTAAGGAGTCACCAGGTAATTTTAAGAGTAGATTGGTGTAAATTTACATAATTTTCAGTAGCATGTAATCAGGTGCTTAACCTGCCCATTCTACTGTTTGTGAATTGGCTTCTAGAATTACAAGACATATTATTCTTCATTTTCCAAGAGTGCCATGAAAAAACGGCAAGTTCAGTACAGACCAGCGTTTGCAGCCTGCAAGTTCTTTTGTATCCCAAAACAGCAACACCATCAGCAGAGATGGATGGAGTTACTAGTATGAAGTCTTGTCTTATGTTGTGGAACTGTTAAAAACCACAGAATACCTTACACAAAAGCATGCCAATAAACCACTAACATACACACTCCACAGTGAGGAAGCCAACAAAAACCCTCAACGTCACTAAACTGACAGAGAAATAGTGGAAATTTGGGAGGATGGAAGGTAATTTTTCACTCAAGTTACAGCAGCTATCTGTCAATACAAGCTGCTCACCTCAGAATACTGGAAAAATGCACAATGAAAGCAAGAAACTTTTGAGCAGCATTGGTTGATCAAGAAGAAAGACCATTTTAAAATTATCAAGAAGTACACGTATGAAAAAAGAAAAGCCACACACTTTTTCATCTCACTGCCTCCTGGAAGTGTTGCAGGTTTCTGGTTTTCTGTGACCACAATTCTTATAATGAAATGCAAGAAGACATGTTCCTCTCCTTTTATACCAAGTTACCACAAAAGTGTATATCTGAACATCTACTTACCATACTAGAATGGACTGTAGCTTGCTCAATGTATCTTGCAATGCCAGTGACAAATGCATTTCTGTCTTCAAAATTAGTGTTGAAGTTTGGCTGCAGAGAAAGCAAAATGCAGAATTTTATCCTTGGTAGGGAGAAGAATTCTTACATATATTGCAAATATAAACACACTTTGGGTTTTGTTTTGGGTTTTTTTTTTTTAAAAGCACATACTACTTTTTCTTAACAGCAATGGGAAATGGAAAAATTCTTTTTCCTGCAATGATAACACACCTGGTAAAGCAGAGATGATGGCGGGGGTTCGATACATGGTTGCTGATCTGGCAATGGTAATTCCTCCAAGAGATCCACATTGGACAAGGCATCCTCCAGGGTTACTTGAGCAGTCATTTTGCACCTGGTTAAAAAATACATACATACATATAGATATGTATACACACATACATATAACTTTTTATATGTTATTTTATACACAAAAACAAATGAGTAAGATGAAGAGCAGGGAACTACTTATGTTGTGGGAAGTGTGCAGTTTCCCTTCCACCATAACAGAAGGGAAACAGTCAAACTGGAACCCAGTTTGGTTTTAGTATACAAGACTTTTAGGACTAACATCCTCCTCCTTACTTTTATGAGTTGAGAAATATTTCTCTTCCCCTACTGCTGCACACCAGAAATACACCAAAGAAAGAGGAAAGGATGATCTCTAATGCTCGGTTTTGAGCCGATGTGTCTTCAACCCCTTATGCACATATACTACTAGCAGGCCGTCTTCAGGAGACCTGGCTGTCAAAAGGTCCCAGCAGTCTCCAGTGTTTCATGCCCTAGGACATCCAGATCCGCTTTGAGTAGTTAGTGACAGAGAGGCCCCAAACCCTTCAGCACCTCCGTCTGCTGCCACTGCATGGGGGTTTGAACCAAGAACAGCAACGAGAAGATACTTTATGAAGAAAGTGTGGGGTGAAGAACAACCCAATCTGCCACTTTTGTATAGTGACCTACTCATCCTCCTCGGTGGAGTAAAAAATTCCTCATTTTCAAGGTAACACCTCTAATCGAGCTGTCTCTTGTTTTCTATAGGGCTTTGCAAGTTATTTTTCCCCACTTACCAGAGCAAACCCATGCACCTACTGTGAAAGGAGTGGCTGTGCATTGCCCTCAGCTCTAACCAGGAGGGCAGGAACACGCTCTGAAGCTCGAGCACCCGCATCCCAGAGAAGAAGGGCCCTGCCTGGCACATGTCATCCCCATGGAGTTGTGCCATCCCCGCGTGCGGCAGGGGAACGAGCAGAGAGAGCTGGGATGGGCTGGTGATCCCCCCACTTGCTGCTCTTTTAGCAGCCTGGCAGAAAAACCTCCTCACTTTCTCTTACTTAATTATGGTTTCCTGGCGAAAGCCCCACAGAAACAACAGTTTTGCCTCCAAAGAAGGGCTTAGCTGATAAAAAAAACCCCAAATCCAAATCAAAGGGAAGGAAGCCGGCAGAAGTGATTACCTATCTACCTTCAGAGACCAACCCTGCGCCCCAAGCCATCGCCACAAAGCTAACGCACCACGCATGGAGAGAGCTCGCCGACAACTTTAAACCACCACCATCGGAAAGGTCCACGGGCCTGTTGCTTCTTGACACCCCAGCCCAAACCTTACTTCAAGCCTGAGCATATGAGTTTTTGTTAAAGTAAATGAATAAATAAACACCCATATTGTGCAATTTGCGGTCCCTGCCGAAAAACGAGGAAGGACTGGGCTGACAGGAGTGCTGGCTGGCAGACCTGCGCCGGGACACTTGCCCAACACCTGCCTACACCCAGCTCAATCTCCTTCACAAGAACCACAGTTATTCTCAAATTAGAGACCGGCAAAAACCACGGCGTCCTCCCTTCGATAAATAAACAAATGCCAAAAAAATTCCATGTCTGGGCAAAAGTCCTGTGAGGAGGTCAGACTCTCAACGGTTTTACCCTAAAGGAAACAGAAGAGAGTTGCTAAGAAGACAGAGCATTTCAAATAAACAGTATTTTAATTTTTGGTCTGAGTATCTATAGATCAAGCTTTAGCTAAAGAAGAAGACAACACAACACTTTACATAGGTTAGTTTAACTGAGAGGCTCCTTCCAACCTGAAACTTTTCTTCCTCTTAGCCTCTCTATCAAAGCAGAAACACCTGGCTGTGCGGCTGCTCCGGGACGTGCCGGCGGTGGGACCGACGGCCCCACAGCCCTCTCCCCCGCTGCACCACGGGACAGGCAAATGGCCACAAAGCACCGGCTCCAAGAAAGCACAAGAGGGGCATGCTACAAAAAAGTGCCCCACCTGTGCTCCAAAAACCATAGCGAAAAACGGCTGCCCGTTCTACATCAAAACTTACTGCTCTTACGAGACAACGTCCCACAGCTGGGTGACACCACCCCACGGTCCGTGCCACCTCCTCGCCTGATGCGGGAGCCCTGGGACCAGGACAGAAAAGACTTCCTTGAAGTTCGGGGGTTTTTCCCCTTTCTTTTCTGCTGTTGTTGTTAATAAAACCAGCTCCAAAAGACAATGGGTGTTTCTAACGTACAATAATGGAGGGTTGGCAAAACCTGAATTATTTTTCCCCCTAAGTCTCAGAAAAATTAAGTTAAGAAAACTAAAATTGCCAAGACACAAAATTGGATAGCTTTGCCTCCTTAGGAGTCATTCACTGTGAGTTCTTACAGGTGAAATTACTGGGCAGGAGAACAAATACTTTAACAGACTCCTTTATGGCAGAGAACATAAGAAACTTCAAAGACCTACTTAAAAAATTCAGAAGCTGCAGTCTGATTAGGAGTTTACCTAAATGAGAACAGATTAAAACGCTGTAGTCATACTAGTAAGCTTACCCAAGCTGTGAGAATTACTTTCTTACTAAATTCCTACAATGTTGTGCTTTCAGCTTTGTACCTACTTGAGATTTTCCAGGGTGGATTTTCTCAAGTAGAAGACATGTAAGAATTATTTCTGAAATAATCCTCTTTTTCTTTTTGTTATCTTTGTATCAGGACCCATCATTACAGCAGTAAAGTAAAAATGCACTCCAAGAACACGTTTTCCTGGACGTACACAACTTAATTAAAAACCGTTCATTACCTGACATCCTCTCTCCAGCAGAGAGAATCACATATGCCAGCATGCTGTTTTGCTAAATTTTGGTGTTTGATGAGCACACCCAGGTTTCTAAGCAGGAGACAGCAGCATCTGTGCTGATTCTCAGCTCCTTGTTCTGGATTTCAAAGCAAGAAAATCCCTGTCTCTCCACAGACAAGCTTCAGCCTTACAGTTCCAAGTCCCACCGTGTCCAAGGATCAGAGGTATCAATCACAGGGTTTTTAGGGAAACTTTGTTAGTGCAAGGCCGCTGACTAGCTTAAATTAAGACATTCTCCTTTTCCTTCAGGTCTGAAGGAGATGAGCACTAGTTGGGCTGACCTGCTCAGAAAAGCTTGTGCTGCAGAGAAGCTCACAGAGCCACCTCCATCGCATATTGTCGACAAGAAAAACAAAACAAAAAAAGGCACCAGATCTTGAAGTCCCTTTAGCGTTGTTTACGTTTTGATTTCACTTCAGAGCTGGCTTATTACTGAAACATATTCAAACAAAAGATTTGCCAATCTTTTTTAAATGTCATAATTCTGTACTGTTGTTCACAGCCATGCAACTGCGAAGTATGCAGTGCCCTGCTCACAACATTGCTCTGGTATTTAGAGGAGCGGAGTGTCAATCCTAATAGAGACACCGTTTTCAAATCTCCATCCTTACACAATAATGTTGAAGTCTTTGCAGAAGATCTATATTCTTAATTCCAAGCGTATCAGAAAACGCCCAGCATGCATCTCTCAGCCTTGCTGTTTTAGGCCTCCTGAGGCTTCAGACTATTTGGAAAAAAAATATGAACAGGAGCAAATTACGGTGAAAAGTTTTTTGGACAAGACAATAAAAAAGTGACCAGATGAAATAATAAAAAAACAAAAGGTAAGGACTGAGAAAGGAGCAAGTAAAGAAAAGAGCATTAACTTCAGAATCACTGTGAGAGAGAAGACTGCTGTAACACTGTTCAGCTCTCAAGCTCAAAGCTAAAAAAATTCCCCCAAATTCTAGGGAGTTAAGTAGTTATAAAAAAACCTTCAAGTTTTTAAGATTTCTTCCAGAGTTAAGCAGGTCAGATTATTTATCAAAGAGAAGATCAAAAGACAACTTAGGCACTCAGTCTATAAATAGCTAAAACAGGAAAAGGATGCTTGGTGACAGGAGATAGTTCTTATATGTGTTCAGCAGCGGCACACACAATCCAACAGATGTAACTTGTAGCTAGCAACCAAGTTTAAAAAAAAATAAATATGGGTAAAGCAAATGAACTTAGGTAACCGTAGGCTTCTTGAGACTTTGTTATAAATGCAGAAATTACCACACAGTTCCTCTTTAGCCTCTGCCACAATCATTTGGCTGAGACTTCCCCAGAAACGGCCTCTAATGGCCTTAAGAATCTATCCAGCTGAGCTTTAAAAAGACATTGATTCCCAACATAAAAAGTTCAACATCAAATAACTGGGTTTGATAATACCTACTTATAGATGAAGAATAAAGCCCTTCACCACAAAAATTATCAGATGAAATTCTATGGCTGTGTTAGACAAGATCAGGAGATGGTGAGGATGGTATCGTGTTATCACAAAACATTTAAAAAAAAAATTAAAAGGTCTATTTAGTACTTTTTTTGGAAAGAACGTGAAGTAACTCCTTGCAGAGGTACAAGCACATATGCCATTTAAATTACTTGCAAACTGGCATTATCCCCTGGACTAAGATCGTCAAGTGACCATTCCAACAGAAAACAGATAAAGAGTATAATTCAGCCCTTTGGGTAAAAAAAAAAAAAAAAAAAAAAGCAGTAAAGAGTATCAAGCTACAGTGAAAGCAACTTTTCTTCAGAAGACACTGATTTAGACTACTACACAGCAAGCAGAGGCATTCACTTTATGGCATTCCTTGCTCTCCCTTTTGGAAAAAGCAGTAGCAATGTTAAACTTCCCTCAAATAAACAAAAATAATTAAAACCTAAATCCCATAGCTGACAGGAATTTTTTCCTTTGCATCACTCATTCAAAGATTTGACACCCTGGGAAACACCTAAGCACCCTCACCTTGAAGTCTTTAAGGATTTATCCTCACACAATCGTCAGAGCAGTAAGCCAGCAGTCTTCCCGCTTGAAACACAGCGGGTTGCAGCAGGTAACAATCTGGACACAGAGACAATTTCCAGGTGGCTTTTGCTGTCAGCTCCTTACAGCACATTTTTTGCCATACCGCTGCATCACCAGAACGATCTGGCGATGGACACAACTGGGTCTATTGCTAGCACATGCTCATCTCGTGCCCTGGAAGGTAAACTTCCACGGAAAATGAAAGAAGGGTTTAGCTGATAGCATGGCAAGGGAAAGATCCGAGGAGTGAGCTGGCAATGCCGCGGAGATGGAACCTCTCCTCAGCACCGATATTACACACGGAGGCGCAGCAGCCAACCTCACCACCCAGGGCACGTGAGCTGATAAGGTGAACAAAGGCTCATCTCATTTAGGCAACGGCACAGCTGTTCATGAACGGTGATTTCCTTTTATCATTAACCTCCGATACAAAAAACAGAAGTATGAAAGAGACAATAACGTAAAGGATCTGCACTTTTTTCAGCTTAACTTCAGCTGAACTACCAGAATGTCCCAATAGTCAGAGAGTAAAACAAGTGTCTTTGCTCAGCTGGGTTCAGTTGGGTCCTCAAGCTGCCCCGGCATGAAGGGCTGCAGAAAGCTAGTAGTGGTAGATGAAAAAGTGATGGATGAAATAACTTTCCTCCACTTGTTCATCCCACTTTTCGGATGGAGTCTGAAAATGCGTGCTGAAAATGAGGCACGTCCCACCTGCTCCTGCACGAACCGCCAGCTGCCTAGGCTGTCCCCACGGCAGCGATAGCAGAGCAAACCCCTCCCGAGGTCCTATCCTCTTCAGAGCAGCCCACCTCCCACTGCTTTCTCTTCTGACAGACCCCCTCCCCTCCCTGCCCCAAAAGCACACGCCACAACCTCCAGCTGCACTGGGCCAGGCAGGCGGGAAGAACTCAATGGGCAAAGAGTTGAGCCACGCTCAGTCTCAGGGTGAGAAGAGTCAGACAAGTAACAGCGCTGGCTAATCGTCCTCTGTAATTAAGGGAAAGCAACAGGGAGCAGAGGGAAACGCAAGAGCCCAACTTCACGCAGGCAGTGCAAGTGGTTTTCCTGGAACAAGGCATAAAACAAAGTCATTGTTCATGTGCAAAAGAGAGGGTTGAGCACTGAAATAGTCATAAACTCTTCATTTTTACAAACCGTACAAGTCAGACCACAGGGACTCATTTTCTTCACCGTTCTTGGACACCAGTATCTTAAATACACATCTCAAAAAACAAATATTTTCAATCATTTAACCATGAGTTCCAAGAAAACGTTAAGTTTAAAAGAAGCATGAATCCATTCAAAATGCACTTCAGACAGCCTGAAACAGTTCAGGAAAAACATACCCTACGGCTACCATAACTGCAGGGCAAGTTCCCACTGCTGGAGAGGAGAGGTTGGGGCCCCTGGTGACAAAAGGCTGGATCAGCAGTTCAGGGCTGCAGCCACGCTCTTGAGCTAGGATCAGCAAAGCCTGACCCACTCGAGCACAGTTTCCCCACTGCAGGAGAAGCTACCACAGTCTGTTCAGCAACATGCTAGTGCAACTGCACCAGTGGGGCAAGAAGAGATGCTGCAGCACGCCCCACCTCCTGCTGCACAGAACGGGCCACAGCTGCACCCAGTACAACATAAGCTCTTAAAATTAGCATACATCCAACACCAATAAAACACGTGCAAATATTAGCGTGAGAATACAGCCCAAGAAAGCAGAGATGTTTTGGAACATTCAGGGAATTGTTTTTGGTAAGACCATGCTCTACATAACCCAAAAAGATCTCAAACACTGAAATGTGTAAGTGGATAAAATTATTTCATATCCAAAAAAATGGAGAAGACTCATGCCAAAGAGTGAAATAATTAAGGTGGAGTTTAAACGACTAAGAAAAAATTGCTGGATTACAGAAGTGTTAGACTATTTTGTGACTTTGCAGATGAGAACACTGTTTCATTTGACTGAAAACAGGTGTTGGGAAGGGATGGCCCATGCCTTTTTGCAGTCCACTGGACACTTTTTTTCATTTTGCTTTTAAATTGATGCATTTGATCTCCAAGTGCTTGTACATGTTCCCAGGCTCAAAATAAAACAAAGAGGAAGTCTGTCTGCACTTTAAACAGCACTTCCTTTGACATTGCCTCTCTTCTTTCCTAAGTCTGCAAAAGCATCTTTGAATCTTAAATTAAAATAAAATCTCAGGCTTGGCATGCATATTGCAAATTATAATTGCCGTACAACCCATGAATTGAAACATGTATCTACGTGAGTTGTTTTGCCTTTTTAAAATAGGCACAAATAAATAAATAAATAACTCAAAGCTTACTCTACTTTACAGGACAGGATACCATGATAAAAATCAGGAAAATTCTACGTACAGCAGTTAAAGAAAGGGAAAAGCAGCATATCCTTCAAAAAGGAAGAAAAAAGGCATTCAGCAGTCCATGCATAGAAGGAGAGAAATTAAAATAGGGATAAACATAAAAAGATATTGAATGGCCTGTTGAACCAGGGTCTATGAGACCAATCTCAGCGAACTCCATGGGAACTAATGACAACATTCCCACAGGAATAGGCTGGGTCTACACAGCAACAGAAGTTAAGTTTTATCCCTACAGCCACACAACATTTTCAGGTTCCTTCTGTTCCACTGTGTCATTCTTTTATTTCATTGGCTTGCAGAAAATCAATTAAATCATTTTTCTATAAAGAAAAGTTGATTCAGTATTCTGTGTAATGTTCATACTCCAGTTAAACCATGAGACTCTGATCACAAAAGACTCTTGTGAAGGGAAGAGCTAACAAAAGGAATGGATTTTCTCTTCTGAGAACAGCACAGCGATTACTATAATATTCACTTTTCTTTCAAACCTCCAAGATCTCTCTCAAAAATTCCCTGTTAGTTCTATTTTAATTAAACTTCAAAAGCCTCAGCTGTTCACCTGCATACCTATCAATTCAGACTGAGCAGAAAACATTTTACCAGACTGATAACTAAAGGGCTTCAGAGAACAGCAACGCGCTGGGTCTTCTCCGTTTGAATGCTCTTTTTCTGTGCTCTGGACGGCACAATCCGTCTTTTTGCCAAAGGGATCAGCGTAAGAGGCTCCTTTTGGGACTGGAGCTCCTCTTCGTTCCTAAGCAACAGATTTGCATAAGCTGAAGAGCAAAGAAAAATGCTTTTCACATCACTTACTGGCCTGCCTGATTAAAGTAAAAGACAGAAGAAAGCAAACAGCAGCTGACAGTCCTTTGTGCAACAGATTTGACATACTGCTAAGCTTTCAAAAATACGTCTGTGACTGGAATAAAAAAGGCTCGATAGGTGCAAAAGGGAAAACAAAAATTCCGGCGCTGAATTATCCCATCCCAGCACCATAGCAAGTCCCAGAAGAATGGCACGTAATGGAAACAATTAATTTAGTATTAGACTCCTACGGGGCAGTGTGGCTCACATTAACTGCTTTGCCCTGCCATTGGAGGGGAAGAAGCAAGCTTCCAAGAGCAGACACAGATTTGGAGGAAAACATAATGCTAAAGCACAGAAATCTTCTTTTAGAAAATCGCAACTTCCCAAACTAAAAGCGCTTTGTGTTCAGTCACGTGTGAATTTTTCATGCAACCTTCATTAAGACAGCCTACATTGCTACCCGTCCAGCTTCTGTCCCCTGCAGGGAAACATCTTGACACGCAATTCCCTTCCCTTTACACAAGCAATAACTATGCTACACTGTGCAACCGAGGTTCAAGTGCTCAGTGATACACCAGTCTTGTCACCTCGGACACCGCGGTAAGCAATGGCAGCACCATTTATGCAGCCTAAAAGCCACGCTTTCATGAGTCAGTAGTGTTCCTCCCCCCCCTCCCACACCATAATCAAGGTCAAGAGGACATGACTGCTAACGATGCCGTCATGTAGCTGAAACAGCTCGCTGACACTCTGACCATCAGCACTCAGATGACAATCGGTCATGCTTGTCAACTAACTATAGGTATTCCGTTCCAACGCCCTGGACGAATTGAAGCACATTTCCAATGAAAGGAAGGTCTGACACTCTACTATCATCACAACAAGTTATGAACGGGAACTCTCAGGCTCTTTGGATGAAGCCTACATCAAGACTGGTGAGCCACGGTGGGACAGAATCGCCCTCCTTGATGCCTGTCACCAGGTTCAGGTCTACTAGCAACTCCCTTTTAAAGCGTCAGTAAGAAAACTCTCCCACAATTAGAGAACATCATGTAACCCTAGCACTCCCGTAACATAGCACAAGGCTGGAGTCACTATATTCTTGCTAGCAAGTTAGCACAAGAGTAGGTTTGTCTTTTCCTGCTGTGCTAGCGGCCAGCAGTAGCACACGGATGAGCACATACTAATTCTACTGCAGCAGTACCTGCAGTGGACGATGCAGAAAGTAATCACCAGGTATTTCGATAGGCAGCCTGGCTAGTACTATGCATCTGCAGTATCATTCCACAGCTTGAAGCTTTGGAGGAGAGATGCAACAACCTAATCGCAAAACATAGGGTCAAATGCTATCCCCACACAGGAATCTCAAGCGTAGTGCAATATACACACTTCAAAAAATGGGAAAATGATTCTGCTTGTTGCCGCTTGTTTTATTTGAGAATCCATTACGATGATATGGGAGAAGCCTAGCTCTGTAAAGTTTGCTCCAAAGACATCCCACGCAAGGAGGGAGGGCCTGTCGCTGCAGCTTGGTCTGCAGCACGCAACCCGCTCTGCAATGGCACTTGTGCTACAATGATTCACAAAGGGGTTTTGCTTGGTTTGTTTCACCTGTGTACCTAAGCCTCAAGCCCAAGATATAAGTTGCCAATATAAAATAAAATTTAATAATCTGCCATTGGTGGAGCTAGATGGCTGAGGGGCCTTGTGTTGATTTACTAATTAAGTCTTACATTTTTCCACGTTCACTCAGAATACTAACTCAGCTCTGTATTAATCCTAAACTTACATACATATTAAAAACCCTTCCGCAATATTTGGCCTCTCTTCAGGCTGGAATGAAGTTAAAAGGTTTAACTCTTGTCTCATTCTAGGTTAGGTGTGCCGAGATCTCTTTTGCTACATTTATTTGCCTCACCCCTTTAACACTCCCCTGATACTGCACCTTTCAGTCGCATCAACTGCAACTTATGTTTTGCTTGTCCTTCAACTTCCAGTTCTTCCTTTTTATTGCTTCTTGACTAACTCCCTCCTCTTCTCTTTTTCGTGTTCTTTTCCTCTCACCCAGTTCACTCCTCCCCTCCCCTGTTGTTTAATCTTCCCTTCTTGTTTTGCTGCTTTGGCCATTTTGCTGTGCTGCTGCTGCTGCTATCTCCTGCAGCTGTCCTCAACGCCGCATTTCTTCCATACTTCTGTTTCTGATTCTTCCTACTGTTGCATGGGTGTGTTAGGAAGCAATGCTGCGCGGCATTGCTTTGGGCAAGACTAAAGTTTAGCACTTGAAGCA
This sequence comes from Fulmarus glacialis, assembly GCF_000690835.1. Taxonomy (NCBI): domain Eukaryota; kingdom Metazoa; phylum Chordata; class Aves; order Procellariiformes; family Procellariidae; genus Fulmarus; species Fulmarus glacialis. Next base: position 652 of record NW_009228221.1, on the reverse strand, counting down.
CGGCACTTATGGCACGTTCAGCAGTTGTGAAAAGCTCTCTCGTTTCTTCGCAAGGATAAGATTCCCAATGTGAGGATTCTGCAAAGAACAAGGAAGGAAGCAGCAAGAGCGATAACCACCCCAGAAAGAAGAGGAGAAAGCACGTGCGCTCGGAGTTAACCTGTCATTGCTCAGACACAGCACCTTTCATCCTGCAGAAAGACTGCCATCACTGATGCCTATTCAACAGGGGTTGGGGTGGTTGTCCTTTGTATTTGGTGTGGGGCGACTGCTGTTACTTCAATCAAAAAGGGTGCACCTGTGTGCATATGCTGAAAGGAGGAGTGGATGGTGGGCTGAGCACCAGTCTGTCACATTACAGGTGAGGGAGATGAGCCACAAAGATCAAGAGAAAGACAAGAGTCTGGAGTCTTTAGATTTCAATCTAAGCAATAATGAAACCCCTCAGCCTTAGACAAACTGTTTATTTAAGCATGTGAGTTCTTGAACTGTACTTTCCGTTCACAAGGCTGGGGAGAAATAAAGAAGAAAACATTGTTTTCTCGGGGGAGAGAGAGAGAGAGAGCGAGCACTCTCTCGTCGAGTCCGTTTCCAGACATGGTTGCTCCAAGGTCAGTCTCACCGCTTCCCAGTGGGGCCCGCCCGGCAGCAG
>NW_009228220.1:7817-15648 GCF_000690835.1 Fulmarus glacialis | reverse complement strand
TCCCCCATCCCACTGTGAGGGAGTGAGCGGAAGTCTGTGTGGTGTTTAGCTGCCTGCCGGGTTAAGCCATGACAAAACTGAAAGGAAATCACTTGAAAATTTTTCATAATAGTTAAAGAGGAGCATAAAGCTAAATGGTTATTTGCAAATTCTTTAGAATAAATAGTGAGAGTACTCTCTCTTCTGGCCTTCTACACATAGTGAAGTATTAGAGTGCTTATCACAGCAATCTATTATATACATGCATGTTCAAGCTGTTAACGTTTCTCCACCAAATCCCACAGGCAAAGGTTAGGCAGACTCACTATTCCTTATTTAAGCCATTATTCTCAGATTGTGTATGCAAAGAAATAACAACTGGCAAAGTTACAAAGGCTAAGCATGATCCACTCATGGGTAGGCCTGAGCGCAACTCAAGATACGGTTTACGCTCTTCACCAAAATCAGGAGGTCCAAGTATACGGTACAAGTTCAGAATCAAACCTGAGTTTCAAGTCACTAATTTTGGCTGTGGTATCCAGAATTCTGATTTATGTGTATTTTAAATTGTGATAGAAAAGGAATAAGGCTGATGCCTTCTGCACAGGTATTATTGAAGATTACTTCTCAGAATTACTTCTCAGAGTTAGCTTTACGGTTAATGTTTATCTATTCTCTAATTTGCAGATGGATAAGGAAAAAAAAAAAGCTTTTGTATTACCCTCCAACATTTGTGTCAAGAGAGAACACATTCAATAGATACTTCTCATAAAAGTAATTAATCTGATTGCATTAGCACCTCTTTGGATGTCAGTGCTATTTATTTCCTTGAATTTTAGCAATTATATAGCAACATGGAACAAAATAGTATAATATACCAGAATTTGATATTAACTATATCTCAAATCAGACAGCATAAATCTGACAGAAATCACTGCAAAAAATACACTGCTTTAGTTTAACTCTTTTGCCAGAGTATAAACTTATCCTATATTTGGTCTTACTAAGTTCATAAGGTCCGTTTTTCCATTTCACAACATAAATCTTACATTTTCTGGTTAGTTTTTTTTCCGTGCAACAGAACCTTAGCTCTAAGTTTAGAACAGTTTAAATGTGTGTAGGTTTTTTATTTTTGGGGGGGATTTTTTTTGGTCAACTTGATTTTCAAAGTTAATGTTACATCTTTCAAAAGCAGCAAGTGACTTGTCTAAAGAATATTGTCAAAAGTAACTGAAACAACAATGATATACAGAGATACCCAAGTTAATAATAACTATCATATTCCCTTGAAGCTGGGTCATGTATCAGAAGTCAGGTACAATCTATAGTCTTTGCAGAAAAACGTTAAGACATCACATTGTAATTGCCAGTTTTTAAAAAAATCACGAAAAATAATTGAGGAGAAGGTTTGAATCTTAGTGACAGAGCAGAGGCATGCACTTCAGACTTCTGGGTGCCTTTTGCTCTTGCAAATGACATTTTGAGGTTTTTGAAAGCATTGACCTAAGTCTTTTAAAGACAGAGACAGGGTGGACAATTTACCAGGAGTCAAATTAAGAAAGTATACACGTTTCATTTTGTGATGTAAAGAGATTTGAAAAGGGCAAATCCATAGATCAAAGACAATCCTTTGATACAATTTTTAATCCATTTTTTATACACTTATTTTCACAGTCTAATGAAGATATAAGCAGGAGCAGGCTTATCTTGTTTCAAACAGTGATATTTTAGCTACAATCTCAGCTGCTAAGAGGCTACCTGTGTTCAAAGTAAACATTCACTTATTTGCAAATAAGTACATTTCTCATCACAACCAATATGGCCTACCTACAGCATATTGACAACTCCACTGAATTTTATCTTCCTTCTCCCTCTCTAATTATAACTGCCACCTGAAAGCATTGCTAATAGGGAGTTTGTTAAAGCACATTAAAGTAACTGTACTACCACATGTAGTTTTATCTATTAAGACTCTCCTATTAAAATTGTTGAGATCTTAATACATAGCTGATTATCAACACATATTTAAACAACTTTTTATAAAGCAAACTACACAACCATGTGTAAGAACTATGTGACTATACCATACAGTGCTCCAGTAACAAAGCCCTTCTCACTTGATGCAATACCACTTAATACCATTAAACAAATTATTGAGGGCTTGGGTCTTTGGTGGGGCATGGGTTTCTTCGTTTGTAAAACGTCACTAAGATGTATACAGTAACTTTGTGGTTTAACAAGACTTTAATTCCTCAGTAAACAGGAATTGAGCCCTCGGGACTGTGGCTTTTGAAATTAGGGTGTGTTTAGGTTTGGAGACTGCCCAAATTTCATTCACATTTAAGAAGGGAAAGCACCATGCCAGACATATGCAATCAGAAAAAAATGATTACATTCTGAGGGAAGACTGTAAAACAAATGCTCCCATATGTTCCATAGAGATCAAATAGAAAGGCTGAGAACTAGTACAGTGGTATTTAAATATCCAGCAAAAAATCCCAATCCAATAAATAAACCCTAAGAACTAAAAACTAAGTTAATGGCTACAAAGTAGGTGAATGAGGCAAAGTTATCCCCACTTACAAGACAGGATGAGGCTGAGAAATAAGGGAGGAGTCAAACATGCCAGGCTCTCTGGTACCACCCATTGCTTAAACGTTTTTATTGAACAATATTGTTATAATTAGTGACGCTACCAAGGGAAACAAATGGAAGGTCTGATGTGTTTTGACTAAAGACTGAAAGTAAAAACAGAAAATAAAATTCAATTTCAAAAATGCTTCTTTCAAGACACAGCTTTGTCAAACAGAGGATCCAGGATTAAAATTCAGGTCCTCTTATGAAGCTCTCTCCAAATAAACTGGGGGGTTTTTTTGTTCTTTGTTTGGTTTTTGGTTGGTTGTTTTTTTTTTTTTTCCTCTGTCTTGTACCCAAGCAAATATAGTGATAAAGTTGAGCTGATCTGTCTTCTATTCAAAGCAAAGAAATATATTATAGTCATTCCAACTTTTTGAGACTTGCCTGAGATTAACATATGATATTTTCCTCAATAAGGACAATATTTTCTAGATATTTTCTGTAATTAGTGAAGGTAATGACAAAAGGAACACAATAGCATTCAATAATTTCAACGAACTGCAAATTTGCAGGTAATCCATCATACTGGAACTCTGAAGTATATTAGAGATGACATTAAGAAAGCATTTGAAAAGTATCCTATTAGTAGATTAGCTACAGGGGAGGACTATTTTTTTAAACCAAAATAAAAAAGTCTTATGCAATATAAAAGAGGGAAGTATGCAAAAACTGATCATGACGGCAGTACCTATTCTGTAGTTCCCACAACACAATCTTTCACAATCATGCATATGTAATATATAAAATTACTTCAATTTTTTACATTTTAAAGAATATATGGAATAGGATATAGCTGTGTTGCATACGTGAGCAGATTAAAAATAATGTAAAATAAAAATAACACGGGCCACGCCAGAAATGCTGTGGCATAAGTATGATAAGTGTTTGAAGTATAAAGATTTGGGGGTTGTTAGAATAGGTTTCCCATTTGACCATTATCTTCCTGAGCAGTGCTTATTATTTATACAAAATGCTTATTATTTTCATTGCTTTGGGGAAAATAAAGTCACTTCAAAATAGGACATGTTCTACAAGCTTTCTGAATATTACTGATGCAAACCAAAAAAACCTTCACATGGACCTACAGTATTCCTACATTATATGGACTTCCTCTGATTACTCACATTCTCATACAGGGCTTGCAGGGTCTCTAGGTCAACCACAGAGTTGTCCAAGTTCACAACAGCTATAAAAAAGACAAAAGAAAAAAGAATTAGCTGTCAGGATGATAATCCAGCTGTGAAAGAAAGACTGAGCACAATACCCAGCAATAGTTTTTATGACCTACTGGTCATACAGCTTAAGGGTTTTAACTTTATTAATGCCTTGAATAGTGCCGTTCCTAAGACTATGCGCTAGAAACCTGGTAGAGCCAGGTGTCAAGTGTTAAAGAATTCATCTCCCTCCCCTCAAACACACAAACACGATCCCATGAGTATGGCCATAGCCAGAGATCAGAGATAAGCTTTACATCAGACTTTCACGGTCCGACTGAAAGCATTATAAAAATTTGTACATCTGCACCACAGCCACACACACACACACAACAAAGCTCATTCCTGTCACTGGTTGGCTTCAGTCTTAAACTGATTAATCCACAAGTCAGCCAGTTAACTTCAAAACACCTGACAAGGGTCAAGTCTTCTGTGCACTAAGCTGGCACGTTTAGTACAGATACAAAATATGCCTTTCCTGTTCCCAACCAATTCTGGCGCCACACACATACTGTATTTTTTCAGCATCAAAAAGCCAGTTCAACAGCACAGAGAGAGTGATTTCCATCTACCTAACTTGGACAAAAAAAAAAAAAAAAAAAAAATCACTTTTAGGAACACAATCCTGACTCCCCACTTGTATTAGGAACATTTCATGAGGCATAGGAAATGTTCATGCAAATTAGTGAAGAATTATTCTCAGCTAATACAAAGAACTAGTTTAAAAACAGTACTTTTCAGTCTTCCTCTTACATATTTTTGCAGGCACACTGACCGTTCCAACTTTCCTTTCCATTCTTGAAAGAAATTTAGAATATCGCATTAGAATATATGTGATGGTAATTAATAATTTTTATCACCCTATACCCATCTTTTTCCTATTTTGCACTTCATTAATTTGTACCCTTTCTTGTAATGGGCTCTGTGTGTGTGTGCACTTGTACAATAAGTAGAATAAGTCCCTAGGCAAGATTAATCTAGAAATTGCAGCATTGATCAGTGATAGAAACGCAGCACTAGGTTACTTTACGTCCTATAAATCCATGTCCTTAACTGTCACAGAGAAATTCTGTGTATACACCTAAAGACTACAGACAATATAATTCAAGCTCATGTGTTTCCGATTGCTCTAAAGCATTTAGAGATACCACTCTGAGTCTGGGACTCATCATGTTTCCCCTTTCCAGGCCTGAGTTTTAGTTACAGTATAAGAAAATTATAAACAAAGAAGTGTTGATCTTGATTAAATTAAGCAGGCTACACTGTATCTCTAAGCAGGGCACAAAGCTAACTTTTAGGACTGAAACTAAAAATAATTAGGAAGTTTTTTAATTTTCAGAAATAATATTAAAAAAAAATTTTTTTTTCCATTTTTCCCTTACCAGAAAGCAAGAGAATCTGAAAGATAATGGCAATGTAACAGTTAAGAGTTCAGGAAGCAACATGGTTTTTGTTTTGTTTTGGGGGAGGGGGGCGCATGTGAAAATCTGCTACTAATTATTTGGGATATTTTGAAACTTGTCCCCTCCTTCCCCCCCCGCCCCGAGTGTAATAATTGTTGCAACAGAGACTTAAAATGCCCTCTCAACAAGGTACTGTAGTATATATTGTATTTAATAATCCCTGTTGCCCAATAGGACTATCTACATGTTTAAAAAATTGCCAAATTTGCCTAGTAGAACTGGAGACTAAAATTAACATGCAAATAGAAACTGGGTCTAGATTGGTTTGAGAGCTCTACTTTAAGAAAAGAGATATGTCAAAGCCTATATACAAACAGCTTTATTAAAACCAGGATATATTACGAAACTCAGTTTGTATTATCCCCACATTTCAGCATTCTTACACTTACGCAATGTTTTCATATATGAACACACTCACAACCATTCAACTATTTATTTTGAATTGTGGCTGTTTCCCCCTGCTCTACCCCCACCCCCACCCCCCCGCCCCGCCTTCCTTCCAGAGACTGTCTACTCCTGCACTAAGAAATATGACATAAGTTCCTGCTCTGACTTTTGCTCAATGTTAAGATCACCCACAGATTACTCAGGGAGCAATAGAACACTTTTGTTTGAATGCTTGCAGGAGATAAGCGAATGCCTGGCAAACACAATGGTGCCAGGTCTGTGTACTTTCAACAAAACAGGTATGCAGAAGAGTGTACATACTTCAGGGAGCTGCTTAAAACAAACCAGTCTGAGACAAGGACTTGGAGAAATTAGATCCTAGTATATATGTTCCAAATCCTCCCCCCTCAAGACAAATATACTTCTATACATTTCATCTAAAGATGTATATGTTCATAAATAGCACTTTAGCATCCCACTAGGATTTTTCAACGTTCACCGTAACTTTGCTCCCCCCACTCCAAGGAATCAGGAGATGAGCTTCTGTTCCTTGGCGGTACTGCAGCATTGTCATGCAGAACATGATAGTTGGCAAAATAAATCATGACTGTTGCATATTTAATTCCATTATCTAGACAGCAGATAATTCCATTATCTATTGAACTGATAAAAACAATGATGCTTCCTTACGCAGCCAACCTTACTAGCTAAACATGCCCCTTCCCTACAATCAGCATGACTACACAGATACCTAACTGAAGGATTCCATATGTGGTGGCAAAATAAAAATGAAAAATATAGACAAACATTGATTTCCTCATATGAAAATATTCTGAGCTACGCTACAATTCCACTATACTTTGATGCAAACATCTGGAGAAGGGTTTATAATAGTCTTGCAGTCACTGGATATTTTCACCCATGTCACTATTTTAGAAAGTGATTTTTTTTGTTTCAAAGTCAACATTGCCATTTCCTGGTCTTGACTACTATAAAACAATCTTTAATAGCCAGCACATCATCCAGCCTTTCTGATACATTCATAAGGCAGCAGTGAAGACTATCTGCTGGCTTTTACTCTAATAGAAACAACTTTCTTTTAATCACATCAGACTCGGGCATTTAGTTCTTACCTTCAAGATTTCATAGTTCTGCTATTTCCTTGCATTCCTATTGCCACTGCTGCCAATAAAACCAGCAAGCCAGCGCCCATTTCAAGCCCTAATACTGTAAAATTATTCAATGTACATATATATAATTGTGTGTATATACACACATATATAGATATGATTATATCAAATTTGAACCAAGTATGTTCAGATACACACACAAATATGCAGATAAAAATAAAAGGAACCACAAACTAATGACGTTTGTTTTTGTTTTTTAAGCAAGCGCTGGTCAACAGATAGTTACAGAAAATCCATCCAGTAAAAAGAGGGGTTGAAGAGCAATTACAAAGGGTTGCTTGACACTATAAAGGACAGAGGAGGAGAAAGAGATTTCAAAGGATTTGTAGCCAAAATAAAGGTTTCAGGAATCTCTTGTAGGTCTTAAACTTTCCTGATATTCTCATTGTTTTTGTCACAATCTACATGGAAATTTAAACTGGTATCTTTGGGACAGAGATTGTATCTTTCTTACGCAACTGCAGAATATAGAAGCTTTAGCAGAATGGAAGAGATTCCATTCCATTCTGTATTTCTACAATATAAATTGAATCAAAAAATAAATTACTCAAACTCACAATAAAAAAGCTAACTTAGGTACTAGTTTCAAACTGAAAGGACAGTAAAATATATGCAGAGAAACAAAGACTATTCTTAGTAATATAAATTAATTTGCAAGTCTGGCTAGGCACCTTAGAAGATACTGCACCTGACAGGAGGATAATATTGCTGCTGAAAAAAGTGAGATTAGTGTAAAGCACACAACTATATTCAGAGTCATACTTGAACTCTGATAACAGACGGACCTTCTGCTATATACATAGAAGCCAATTTAGAACACAGACACAATAGAAAAAACAAACACAAAAAAATAAACCCAACACAATGAATAATCACTACCCACGTGTCTTCAGGGGAACACAGTATGTAACTAAGCCACCAACAAGATCAAAGTTTTTGCCAGCAAATATAATCCTGAAGA
>NW_009228220.1:0-7786 GCF_000690835.1 Fulmarus glacialis | reverse complement strand
AGCAGGAAGTTGGAGGATGCACAGTATATTCTCAGGAAGACTATAAAAGGAAGTAGCTGTAATTTTTTTTACTGTAAGACAGATCATTACTGTTGATTATTCATATATCGAGGAGCACGTGAACTACCAGCTACCATAAAACAAAATTGATAGGCGATATAGACACAGCAAACCTACACTTGCCTGAGGCTATGAATCTAAATCCACCAATAGTACCGCCTACATAAACCATTAGAGAAACAGCTTCCTACAGCTACCCAGTGCTTGCAAACTCTATTCTGTTTACAACTCCAAAACTCTGGAATTTCCTTTTAAAATGAAAAGGCCAAAATTCAAAATTTCCCACTGAGTAGAATTTCAGGAAGAAGAAATTGTGATTTCCATCACAATTGACTTCTCCATGACTCTCCAAAAACCAAGCAGTATCACTCCAAGAGGCCACTCCTTTTTTCCTCCTGCACATCTTTGCCTCTTCGCTTTCACATCTGCTCTCTTTCTCCAGAAGAGCACCAAGAGCTTTTGCAAGACTTCAGATCTCCTCTGTCAAATGGCAGCAACAGTCACTTCAGCAAATTACAAAGGCAGACTGATTCTCCCTCACTGAATGAAGGACCTCCTACTTCTACAGCAGATAATCACAGTACTCTTATCGCGCAGTTCTGTGTGGGGCACAGATTTGGGGGTTTCACAGCTGTTCTGCCCACTGTGCGACTCTAACATGCAAGATTACAGGATACTGAGAGTTCACAGCTTCCATGACACTTTTTCCTAACTTCCATCCCCAGATAATTCTGCTCCATGTTAACAATTAAACCATACATACCCCAGGTATATTAGTCCAAGCTGAAGAGTGAAAGAAACAGAAAAGGTATCAACCAGTCTTACAACAAAAATGGACTTTGTTGTTATTAAGAACCCATATCTATATTATATAGAAACCATAAGCTGTACATAGAGTCTTAAAATTACTACATAATTTTGAGGCAGGACTGTAGCATTAAAAGTCATTCAACCTTCTAAAATGTTTTCAAGTAATTGTACTTGAAAATTTGATGAGACATATTCATTTTCAAATATCTAAAAAGGATATTTGGAAGGAAAAAAAAGGCACATGAGTTGTCAAATGTATCACATTGTATGATCTTCCTTGAACAATTATTTCTGAGTTAATAAAAAAAAAATAGCTGCTCCAAAAATAACATATGGGTAGTTAACTTCAAATGGTCAAAACACATCTTTAGAAAACTAACATACTGGCAAAACCTTAAACAATGGAGAATTCTGATACAAGAAACAAGTCAGACAGTATGTAGCCTGATCAACTTATGAAATTTTTCTGACAACAAATTAGAGAAAAAGAACAAATAAACTTGTTTGTTTGTTCACTGAATGGAAGCCTTCACTGACAGATTTCTTTGGAAGAAAATGCAAGAACACCACACATGCAAATACAAGCAAACCAGAAAAAAAAGTCTTAATGTAGACAATTTCATCAGGTTCCTTGGAATGACTGACAGCTGAACTGCTCAATTCAGAAGTAGAAGAAAAAACATCTGCCTCAACATTTTCACCAACAAAAGATCCAAGAGAGCCTAAGAAGAAGATCAAAGTGCAGTGGCTTCCTTTGCTGCTATAAAGATTACGGTATGATGCAAAATCAAGCTACTTGCAAAGTAAACCCAGATTTAAATCCAACTTAATATTTATATTTAAAAATCAACTAAACTGCAAAATTTGCAGTCTTTTATTGCAGTCTTTTATTGGTTACATAGTAAACCCACAACTTCACAAATTGCTATCTTGCCCCCAGCCCCCCAGCTGCCCCCCTCCCCTCCCCCTCAGCGTGAGCTTATTGGCACCATTCATCTAACAGGCCTACTGCACAAGGTCATGTTTTTGTCTGTGATACTTCCAACAACTTGACAACTACTGCTATTCTCTTGGGATTCTTTCTTATCTCAAATAATAGAAGCCTGAATCTCCTAATGCAGCAAGTTAAATCCCCAAGGGGCCTCTCTGAAACAAGTATTATGTTTACATAAATATGGAGAATACAGTGGTAAAAACAAACATTCCTGTGCTAATTGGAGCTGCAGCAAAACACACAAGGATCACGACTGTATAATTTTTAAAGAAATAAGTGAAATAAAAGAATTTTTAAACAGGAGTATCTGGACTTGCACATCTTGCAAAAAAAAAAAACCAAACCAAAACGCTGTTGATAATGGGTAGGTAGGGGATGGCTGCACTGGGTATAGTTAGCATAAATGAAAACAATTTCATATTATTACCTACCTGCTTGCCCTCAGTACCTTTGTGATATGTTTATCTATTAGCAAATACTCTAACCTTTTCAAGACGAAAACTTTAAGTGCACAAAGCACAATGGAGATTGGATCTTCAACACAAGTACATACGGCATGGATCAGAGGCAAGAAACAGCACTTAGAACTGCTTGCACACAGTTTTAGTGTGGCAGTAATTCACCTTGATCTAAAGCTTGTGTAAGAAACCAGAACAGTATACAAAATTTCCAAGCAGAAGCCATGGATTAAGCTTAGCTGTTGCTTCAAATTGTTTTTAAAGGACTTAAAATTTTTAAATACCTTCAAGAACATGCACTCACATTTCTGGGAAGCTGTAAAATAAGAATCAATTAACCAAGAAGATGCATTTGCATAATTTGAAGCAACAGAAGTAGGAGACTTCATCAAAAAGAGTGAATCTTTAGTATCATTTTTTTTATTGATTCTTCTCTTATAAACACAATTCAATATTTTAGACATTTGTCCTTAGCATTCCTATTGCCTAATGTTGTATCCCTAATATATAGCGATAAAATTGTATCGATAGAGCTTTTTTACATAAAGTATATATGCAGACATACAACAAAATATATAACTAGATTTTATGTATAGCTATACATAGTTAGTACGAACAGTTACATTACATACCTTTCAAACAATTGCCTACTATATTAAGGACAGCAGTTACTGATTATGTGAAGTCTAACTTCATACACCTATACAGTTTGTTTATAAAAAGTGTGCAAGTTCAGTTCTTAGAGAACAAATATATTTTGTTTGACTCAGTATGTCGCCTTCTTGTCTAGGCAGGAAAAAAAATGGAGACCAATGCTGTAATCCTTTCAGAATAAAATGTTTAAATACAAACATGATTGCCATTGTAGACTGTTTAAGTTAGAGAGATTGTATTTCAGTTCTGGTTTTGAGAGGTTTGCTGATTTGACTATAGAGAGTACTTCAATGCTTATCTTAATTGTTTAGATAAGCTTTGTTTGAATTTGGCAGGTGAAAAAAACATGGGTGTGGAATATAGGAAGGTTGAGAAAAGACTGGTATTTTACTGGATTATGCTTATTTTAAACTATAGTGCATAGAGGAGCAAACAGTCTCAATGAACCTGCCAGGGGCTGGTCTTTGGGGAGTGAATTTCAAGCGCAAGATTGATTGGCAGGATTCAAGGTTTTCAACAAACTGCAAAGGATTACCACGATCACTACCAAAATGCAACTTAAGACTTAGCACACTACACAAATGCAAATGATATAAGACACATTTAAATAAGTTTAAAAAAAAAAAAAATTGTGCTTTAAGCTTATAGTAGGGGTTTGCTGTTCTCTAGGCAAACTTCCTGCCCCTTAAATGTATTTTTAAAAGTGTTTCAAGGGCAAGATTTTAATATAAAATTAATCATTGGCATATGGATATATTTTACATGTAAGAAAATAAAATGACTGCTATAAAAAAACCAATGCTATTGACTTTTACTTCAATATCAGCTTGTACTGAGCTTTTTTACTTTTTGGTTAAGATAGTATAGCATGTCACAGGCATTCCGTTTAGAGGTTCTCAAAAGGAAACTTGTCATACATATCAACCATATCAATTTTGGTGGGGAGACTACTGGAACAGGATATCTGAGGAATATATTTTTGGGATGTTTACGTGACAGTGTGTATTTACAGTGCATGTTATAAAAACAAACTGCACAAACACATCAGCTGCAAGGCACGTATGCAGTAAATCTGACATTGTGTATCAATCTGTCTGCAGACAGATACGATTTATAGCTTTGTATTCATGAGTCAAGTGAAATAAAATTTGGGTTTTCTGTGTGTTAGTGTTTGACTTTTTTTAGATCTGCATAGGCTCTAGCGCTTTTCAATCTCTACTTCTATGATATTATGTCTGTGAGTTCCACAGGCTAATTGTGGAATGGCGTAACCATGATGAAGGATGCACGCCAGAAACTTTGCAGAACAAGGTAGCATCTGTTACTAAGTGCAGTTGGAAGAAGTTAGCAAGACGTGTTTGGAATACAAACAAGCCTTCAGCCTTCAAATTAATTGAGACTTTTAATTATGTGTGGATTTTTTCAGAATTCAAATTTGCTGGCTTTTGGTTTAATTCCATCTTATCTATTTTCAATAAAGTAGCTCAAAGCAAACAAAGCCATGTCTTAACTCTGAGAAGTCCCGTCCATAAGCAAAGAGACAAGCTTTTTCTTTTTCTTTTTGCTTTAAGGACCTCATTCTAAATGATAAATATAAACAAAATGCAGGAGGAGGAGGTGGAAGAGTTTTATTTGGAACCATCTAGTAGTTCACTGGCAAAGATGAAACCTAGGTTTAAAGTAGATCAAAGTCAAGAATAAATTTAGGTTAAAATTATTCCAACTATTGGAAGAATCATTTATTGCTTATTCTAACATCATAATCACTATAAGGACACTAACTTTTTCGTATGGGATCTCTGAACTATTTGCCTTACCCTGTGACCCCGAGCAGCTCTGAACAGTCCCAAGTCTTTCCGTGTTCCTTATACACACTCCACTCTTCAATCATTCTTCTAATCCACCATTGAACCTCTTGATTTTTTTGCTATTATCTTTGAGATGAAGTGACCACGATTCATCCCTCATAATAATGGCAAGGATATACCAGTTTTGTACAGTCATATAGCACTCTGCATATTTATTTGATAAAGTTAGCAGGGTAGATACAAACGTACATTTTTTTCCAAAAAATGTATTCTCTACATTAAGCAGCTAACTTAGGATCTTAGCTTTTGTGCTCTCAATTTACCCACAGTTAGTATACAGTTAATGGAGCTCCAGGTGTCTCCAGTTGGCAATTTAGAATACTTACATTAAATTACTTAAATGTCAACAGTAAATGAGTTAACAACTGTCTAACTCATAGATCTGAAAACTTAATGGCTCATGAAACACTACCAGAAAGAAGAGTATCTTAGCCTTCCATAGGAATCTGCTCTCAGCTTACTGCAACTAAATATATCTTTACCAACACCAAAAAGAAAGATATTAAAAATAGATATTAATCCTCAGTGAAGTCCATGTGGCAATGCTAATGGGAGAGCTGCTCTTTCCTGAGCAGACTCAAACTCACCCAAAGAACTGTCTTGATTACGCTCTTAGTGTAATGATCAATGACTAACGTAAGACTCCTTGGCTCTCAAGGAGTGACTAGAAGTCAAAATAATCTTTGGACTAGAGCTATAGCTGGTGGAATATCAAAGAGACCACCAAAGGAAACAGCCTCAAGAACTTATCTTTCTGTTGAATTGCTTGGTCTGTTTAGCTTAGACAGAAGAAAGTTAAGAGGCAACGTGATTACGGTTCTTATGCATACCTGCATGAGAAGATGTCTGAAAGTAGATGGCTCCGTAATTTCTCAGACCAAAAGTAGAAAAGAATGAAGGATGTCTGTAAGTTAATCTGACAAATTCACTACAGAAATAGTTTTTTAAGTGTTAAAAGTGAGGCAAAGTAACCGTTTGAACAATGTTCATGGGATACGTTGACTTCTCCATCACCTAATGTATTTGTATGAAATCCTAGACTCACCAAAGTCAATGGCAAAACTATCAGTGACTTCAAACAAAGCAAAAGGTTGAAGGGTCAGAATTTCAGCTGGAACTCAAGATCATTTATACTGCTAAAATGTTCGTATTTATACAGACTAATGGCTTGAGGCAGAAATTAGCAGGCAATATTACATGACTTGCCTTATTTAACAGCCAGATTAAATGCTTAGAATGCTCTTTCTAAAAATCTAAGAGTTGAGCTGCGTGTTTGCCCTTTGCTAGGTCCCTCTGAAGTCCTCTACTAGTCTTCTCTAACATTAACAAGCCTGAATCATTTTACACAGTCTACAGGGAATGTTGCTACCTTTTGATGATTTACAACAGAAAGTACTGGAAGTTCTTTTAGCCATGAAGACAATCATTCAGAAACAAGCTTTCCTTGCTTATGGTTCAAGCTAGCCAGTTGTGCATGATGATATCAGCATCCATAGTAGTAGAGCTAGTTAGAAAACACTACATGGAAACTTACAGGGATTCAAGCAAAGCAAGTCCCCATTTATCTATAATTGCTGTACAGTCAACTGTTGTAATCACAAGCCAAAATACAAATTTTCTTGCTCAAGAATTACAAAACATTTGAGAGGTTTCCTTTCAAAAGCAAATTTCCCTTTCCCTCTGTCAGATGGTAGTATCTCACTGAAATAAAATTACGTACTCTCAATTTATTCTACAAATCAAATTAACATTTTATTTTTGGCACAGCAGAGAGCAGTTTAGATGTAGCCTGGTATTCTACATGTCTGCCCAGCCTGATGTCTGGATAAACACCAGGGATTTCATTGTAGTAACGCATGTTAAGCCTTTCACCAAATATTCTGAAGTTACAGTATTAAAGAGCTACAGATGCTAAGAAAATGATGTAATGATCTTGTGATATTTAGTCCATGTTTTAAGTGTGGTGGGATTATGAAAATAATGCAAAAAGATTTTTGGCTAGGTAGATGACAGATGACACAGCTTTACTAATTCAAATCACAATACTGTGATAACTGAGGGCAGAAGGATGCATGTTTATGGTTTAAGTTCCATCTTTTTTCACGCTCCAAAGTGTTTCTCAAAAGCTGGTATTAATAACTCAAGGAAGCACAGGCTAGGACTACAACAAAATCAAATGCCTGGATATGTGGAAAACCAAAATATATACATTCTAAGAAAAGAAAAATCAAATGTTATCTGGAATCACCTATGTGTATTTATTTCAGTATCATGACTGGATTTGACCTACTGAGGACTTTAAGATTACAAGAGACGCTCTATATTGCTTCAGTTCAATGCCATTGAGCTGTATTTTGTATCCAGGTAGCTAAAGCAATCACAGCTTCACTAAAACCAGAAAACACATTACACTGAAATAGAATGTAACACATATTGCTCGGGGAGGTTTCCTGTGGAACGGCAGAAGAACAGAAATAACCTTATCTTCCATTGTCTAGGGAACATGACAGAACAAGAGAAACAGAAGAACAAAGTAGGAGAAACCCAGGTACCTCATAAAGCAACAGGTACAGGAACACTGACACAATGGCTCCAGCATGAGAAACAACGTGCTCTCACACACTATGTTTCACAATTTTTGCAGTCAAAAAGATTTTCTAACATCTAACCATAACTTCCTCTGCGCTGTTTGTTACCCTACCTGCCAGGGATGATGGATGGGTACAGCAAACAAATCACTCTCCCATCTTTGCCCCATCCTTTCTCTTCCTTACACTCAAAACTATTTTTCAGATGAGTGCATTCACCGGGTGAGAAGTATGCCGAGAAGCAGCGCCTCAGTCAAGGCTGGAAAGCGGGGCGAAGCCACGAGGTCGAGCACCTTGCCCGAGCACCAGGACTCGGCTCTGCCGCCAGCCGGGCCGGCGTCTCCCGGGGAGGGG
>NW_009228219.1:0-302 GCF_000690835.1 Fulmarus glacialis | reverse complement strand
GGTGTTGCGTTAGCCCGGCTTTCTTAAGCATCCTTCCTGCTGCCGGCGAGGCTGCGGTGCAAGCGTTGAGGTGGAGAGCACGGGCTCATTTCTCGGGGGATGGAGAAGCTGTCTCTCTCTCTTAAAGCCAAATTTTCTTCCAAAGCACCCACGGGGAGGAGGCAAAACCATAACTTGACCATCCTGGGCTGTATTTCAAGGCATCCGACCTCCCCCGGGGCTTCAGGATGTCTGGCTGAAGGACGGAGCAAAGCTAAAAATAGCAGTGGGGACCCTCGCAGAGGAAGGTGTGGTGGTCCACA
>NW_009228218.1:785-1028 GCF_000690835.1 Fulmarus glacialis | reverse complement strand
GGTCCAGCCCGGGCCAGGTCCCTCTTGCTCACCCCTGGTTGAGGTCGTTCTCGGTGTTGTCCAGCCAGAGGCGCACGGCCACCGCGTTGCCCTCTCGGCACTGCGTGAAGATGTCGTCCATCCTGGCTCTTGCTGTGGGGAGGGGTGTGTAAGGACACGGGGCTCCGCTGTGGAGCGGGGCTCCCTGCCCCCCTTTCCCACACGCAGCCCTGGGACCTGGACATCTCCTCCCACAGCCTCTGT
>NW_009228218.1:0-334 GCF_000690835.1 Fulmarus glacialis | reverse complement strand
TTACCCCCTTGACCACAGCAGCCTCACTGAGACCCAGGGCTACGCTGCCCTGAGCTCCCCAGCAGCGCGGGGACGTGCCTGGCAGGTACTTTCCTGCCTGGGGGTCTGCGGCATCAAGCAGGGATGTGGGGCTGCCCTCAGCGAGTCCCACGGTGCAGGTGCAGGGACAGACCGAGCACGATGCCCCCGACATACATACACCGGTGAGGGCTTAAACCTGGCGCCCCACAGGGCCCCCACGGGGCCTGGCACCCACCCAGCTGCAGCGGGACCCCCACCCGCTCTGCACAGGCAGGACGGGCCCCAACATGCTCCCTGCGCCTGGCAGCTGGCC
>NW_009228217.1:436-1101 GCF_000690835.1 Fulmarus glacialis | reverse complement strand
AGGCATCTAGGGTGGTGGAGATGTCCTGGGTAATGGAGGCATCTGGGGTGGTGGAGGCATCTTGGGTGGTGGAGCAGTCCTGGGTGCTGGACACATGTTGTGTGCTGAAGAGATCTTGGGTGCTGGAGACGTCTTGGATGATGAAGACGTCTTGCATGCCGGAGATGCTCCAGCTGCCGAAGATGTCCCGGAAGCTGGAGACGCTCCAGCTCCTGAAGATGTCCCAGGTGCTGGGAATATCTTGGGCGCCAGAGATGTCTCACCCGCTCGGGCGCCTCTGTCTCTCCCAGCGCATCTCAGGTGCCCGGTTCTCCAGCGGGCCACGCTATTTTGGCCAGGCCATCAGTGTCTGCCGGACGTGGCCGTGGGCGCCCAGGGACAGGTTCTGCTGCTCAGGTGCGCTCGGGGGACCACCTGGCACCTTCCACGGCCTGGAGGATGCAGGGGCCGCCACCAACCCCCCTCCGGTTGTCACCGCCAGGTCCCAGCCGCTGCGCAATCCAGCCCCAGGAGATCCCCACGGCCGCCTTTGACTGCCAGGAGGAGGAAGCGCTCAAGGGGGAAGTGGCCAAGGCTGAGATCTGCTTCCTCAGCACCAAGAAAACCCCTGATAACTTTGGTGAGACCTCCCAGGTGTCCATCTGGACCCCCAAAGCAGCTGCAGG
>NW_009228217.1:0-347 GCF_000690835.1 Fulmarus glacialis | reverse complement strand
CCAAACCCCCTCCCCATGTTCTCAAGCCCCCCAGATGTCCATCTGTCCTCCCAAAGCCCTTCCAGAAGACCCCCAGAAGTCCCTGTGGCCTCCTAAATCCCCTCCAGATGTCCTCAAGACCCACCAGAGACCTGCCTGGCCTCCAAAGCCCCTGCAGATGTGCCCATCACCCCCCAGATGTCCACCTGGCCTCCCAGAGCCCCTCCAGATATCTCCCAAGCCCCCCACATCTCCATCTGGCCTCCCAGAGCCACTCGGGATGTTCCCAAATCCCCCAGAAGTCCACATGGACTCCTAAACCACCTCCTGATGTCCTCAAGAGCCTCCAAGACCCACCTGGCTCTCCA
>NW_009228216.1:0-7564 GCF_000690835.1 Fulmarus glacialis | reverse complement strand
CTGTTGAAAGCCATACTGAAGTCAAAGTATGTTACATGCACCATTCAACTGTCATCAAAGTAGCCCCCCACTTCTTCATGTGAGGTTGGTTGAGTACATTCTGCCTTTGATAAATCTTTAACTGTTCACAATTACCTTTTTGTCCACATCTTTAAAAATTAATTCCAAATGGATGTGTTCCATGTGCCTTCCAGAAGTTGGTGGTACTCTGTGCCTCCTCTTTTGACTTTCTCAGACATGAGTATGGTGGGTTTTGTGCTTGTCGGGAAGCTTCTGTGAATGCCATGACACTTTTTTTTCCCCTAGATGATACTGGTAATTCTGTATAGAATACAGCAAAAGACTAATGTATTTAGTAGTTGGTAAGCAAAATTCTTAAGTCATACAAATTTTTGATTTTCATACAAATCAAAGACTGTTTTCATGATTTAGAAAAAAATTTCCTGCTAAAAGTCACTTCTGTCTTCTCCAAAAAAAATAGAGTGCCTCTGTGCCTCTTCTTATTGTAGTCCAGTAACTAAATGTTAAATGTTACATTGCTCCAAGTAGGGAAACATGACTCAAATTTGTCATATTTACAGACATAGGAAATATGGCATATTTACAGACTAGAAAGTCTATTTTAATTCTTGTTGTGTTATAAGTTACTGAAGGAGGTGGCTTGATTCTAGAGGAAATCATGTTTGAGAGAGAGGCTATGAAAGTAGTAATTGTCTAAGTATGTGTGTCCGATCCTATGTAAGATTGATTGAGAATATGGAGTAAAGTTTTCAAAATGAACTGTTTTGCCAGCACATTATGTCTGTTTCCAATTACTGTCAGTAAATCCTGAAAAATATTTTCTGAAGAGAACTTGGTGAAATCTACATTTTAAATGGAGATAATTGTTCTGAGGGTAGTTGAAAGGTGTTTTGTATTTTTTTTTTTGTTGTATGGTTTTTGTTCTGAGGTGGTTGATCCTGAAGTGGATGCCATGACTGCATGCTGTACTTGTGTGGACTGTTTCCTTTGTGGAAGCAGGCTGTATATGTGTACTTAAAAGAATGGGTCTCTTGGGTATTATTGCATAGCAAATAATTAACTATGTTTTTTTTGAACTTGTGCGTAAGGACAAAGATGCTTTGTAAAACCAAGTGTCGTGCACTTAATCTGATGTTCGTGACTTGCATGCTTGCTGGGTTGAGATTATTTTCTTTGAAGTAATTTAAAAAAATTGTAGATTCTCTGGGAGCAGGTTAGGATTGATACTGGTGTACAGATCACTTCTCAGTCTTACATCCTTCAGGATTTAATTGCAATGGAGGAGTTGAGCTTACTTTGTACAGCAGGGGAAATATGTTGTTGCGACGCTGTGCTTTCACCAAAGTCTACAGGCTGCAGTAACAATCCCCAGACTCTGCTTACCGAAATTAAGTGTGAGAATACCAGGATTTGTCATATTTGCAACTATACTCGTTTGCAAGGATTGGAATATCTCCACACAGGATTACCCTTGAAATGGGAACACTTAACCTTGTATTGCCTGTAGATCTCTTGGTGCCCTGGGCCTTACCAGCTTCTCCAGCAGTCTCGCAATATGGTGTAGACTTAATTGTTGGACTGCTGATGTTAGCAGACTATCCCAATGTGTCCTTGTTCAGCAAAGGTAAGCAAAGGGACTTTGCAGTATGAATGTCTCCTTGCAATTCTCAACTTGTTTCCATCACAGTGTTACAGAGAACTATTGTTGGCAGCTGATATCACCAGAGAATTATAATTGCAAATGTGAATGAAAAGTCATTAAGTGAAGGAGCGTGCTAAACATGTCATTGATTTGAGTCTGCTACACCAGACTCAGTTGATACCCACTCAGAACAAACAAACAAAACAACAAAAAAACCAAACCAAAACAAAAAAAGCCCAAAAACCTAGCCTGACATACATAGCTTTTTTGGTCTTGATCTTTTTAGGGAGGCTTTTCCATTCATGCTTGGCCATATTTGAGTCGGCAACCGTGGAGGGCTTCAACATTTTAGGAAACTTGCTACTGGAAATAGTAAAGACTGAATTAATTTGTATTTAGACTATTTTTTTATGGGTAGAGCTCTTCTGATACTACTGCAAAGAACATCTATTAAATGTATTCTTTGTTTCTATTTCTTGTCAAGTGTTACGGTTGTTCTCTGCCCTCCTGCTTCTGTCTTCCACTCTCTTAAAGAGAGAGTGATCAGATCAGTTATTGTATATTCAGTAGTGTGAACTTTCTTTGTATTTTTCAGACTGGAGGATCTTCTGAATCTTGTACTTAAAGATGCCTTTAAAAAGAAAGAGCTCATTTTCTACAGACAGCGTTGTCATCTTGGACCAGAGATATTGGTTACCTTGAAGGAAGAAGAGGCAGACTATGGGCCCAAATTAGGAGTTGGAAGACTCTTCAGGATAACATGGAGACATGTCATGTAGAGGTAGCTGTAAAATATTTAGTGATTTGTTTTATTGTTGTTTTATTTGTTGTTTTATTTGATTTGTTTCTATTTAAGTATCTCCAAGAATCTACCCCAGATTAAACAATCTACTTTCAGTTTAGCTCTTTACCTGGAATGAGGCAAAAATTCCTTTCCTGTAAGAGGGACCAAAAGAGAAAGGTAAATAGCTGAAACTATGAAATTAGAACTGTGCTGTGGAGAGCAGTGTTGGGTTATATGTTAAACCCATTGAGTTTGTATAATCAAAATTTCTTGATAAATCTGAAGAAGGAATACATTTATGGGAACATAAGGAAAGGGATCAAATCTTTAAGTGAAATCTGGCCTAATACGTTCAGAATATTCACGTTTCTCCTAGGTTTGTAGTTCTAGTTGTTCAGGTTTCTCTTATGGTCAATGCACTGCAATGTAGCTATCCTGCTAGAAAAGTTTAAAATCTAAAACCAAATATAGCAGTGCATGTTGCTGTATATCATACAGCAGTATAAACTGCTGAATGTCTGTGCTCTGAGGAAAAGAAATACAAGTAAGGGTGCTAATATTCTTTTTTCCTTTTTCTGGTCTTGATTGCAGGTTAACCTATTGGTTGGGATTTTTATGAGGGTAATTCATTATAAGTTTAGTGTGGTAGATGGATTTTTGGGTTTTTTTAGTTCGTTTTTAAGGCAAAATAATCTTGGATTAGCCACTTCCTGCCCCCTGTGGTGACTGTGGAGATGACTGATTACTGCAGAACTTCCCAAGTTGCCTGAAATAAAGGCTTAATTTGGCTAAATAACTTCTTGGGTATTTTACTCCACCTAATGGAGAGCCAGGATGGTATTCTGTGAATAAACATACGGTCTCTTCAGACTGAGCCATGTTGCTCAGCCCGGGGAATACAAAACTGTGGTGGTGGGGTGGGGGATGTCTAATTGCTGCCATCATTCTTAGCCATAGCAGACTAAATTTATAATTTTGTTCTAACTTTGTTCAGACTCAGATGTGGGGCAGTTCGGCAGAGGGCCTTTTGAATCTGAACTTTATTTTGGCTCACACCATCATCCTTTTTCTGTAGTCTGTCCTCCTTAGATCTTCTTTTTTCAGATAAGAATATTGTTTTACACACAGACTTCTAGGTGTTTGTTTTTCTGAAATATCTATATATGGCATATGCATCCAGCCATCAGTAAATTCAGCCTCAGCTATGTTAGTAACATTGTACTTTCATGCTTTCCCATACATTTTTAAAATATCAAGACACTTTTTTTCCTCTTTCTTTACAATTTGTAATGTTAGATTCAATCTCTTTCATTGTTTTAGAATTCACAGCCCAATTTTAAAAAAATCCTTCTATCTCCGTGTACCAAAATTGCTAGTTGTACTGCGTATGTATTAGTGATCAAAAGAAGCATAGTGTGCATTCCTGAAAATGCACAGGAAATGTAGTGTTAAAACTATTTATGTATGCTTCCTACTTCATCGTAATTCGTCATGCATTAACAATTTCTAGCACCACAGAGAACTCTCTGTGGGTGTTACAAGCTCATTACCACATACAATCAATATTCAAGGCAGTAACACACATCTGAGTCACTGCATGACATAAGTGCTATTGGAGATGATGTGATTTGGATTACGTACGAGCTGCAAGCTATGGTTCTTAAAATGTAATGCTGATTGAGACACACTGTTTGACCCAGGGCAAACCGCTTAATTTATTCCTTGTGATCCCTGAAAAAGTGGAATAAAAATGCTTGTGAACTATAAGGCTAGTTAAAAATGTATAAAAATGGTGAGAATTTAATCACTTAATACTTCAGAGTTGGATAAATTTCTATGAGCACTTAGTTTAGAAATAAACTGTCTAGTGAAAAGAAGTTTTTCTCCCTGACCCCCACCAAAGAAAGGAAGAAAAAAAAAATAGGGACTTCCAATATAAAATCTGTTCTGGCTATTTAACTACAGTATCAGAGGAATGGGTTTGTATTTAAATAGTTTGGTATAATTACATTAATATAAGGTAAAAAGGGAAAGAATCTATTAAATGTTTGGATTGATATTCATTTTTTTGCCTAGATTTATACTTAGGAGGAGTTTGTGGGAGAAGGAAAAAAGAACATACTGAAAGCATATCAATGCATGTAGCATTAGTCTTTAAACAGACCATACTATAGTATACTATAGGATTTTAAAATCCAGATTTAACTACTAGAAAATTGGAGAATGCTGGCTGTTGACTTCCATTGTGAAGTTCTTCCTACTATTTTTTAAATTTGTGTGCAGTTCAAGAATCCCTTTTATACTTAGGATTTAATGTTTAATTCTCAATTCCGTTCTGGTCAATACGCATGACTTTGGAAAAAAAAAAAAAAAAATAGCAAAAGTGAGCATCTGTCTCCCTCTGTCAGTCTAGTCACTTTTTTGCTTGCCTCAGGCATCTGTGGCTAACCTGCTTTGACTGGTAGATGGACTGATTGACAAGACCTTGACTCCAAAACACACACACGAGCATGCATGCACAGACAGGCTCCTTTGATTCCGTTTACATTTAGCTATTTCTGTGTGACAACTGAGGCTTCAAATTCAATGAATTATAGTGGTCATGCTGGTTGTAGAGTGAGGATGTCTTAAGATGTGGGGAGAAGAGAAGGAAGAAGCTCTCTTTGGCTGCTTGCTTCCTCACCCTCTTCCTTTCTCCTTCCTCCCCTCCTTCCTCCTATCTCGCTGAACTTTTTGCTCAAGGTGCTCACATAAGGTGCAGTAAAAGTTCAGCGTGCCTGGTAAAATACTGCTTGAGGCTTGGGAAGATTGCAGTAAATCTCTGTGACCTTGCATGGCTTTGATTTGGAAATTGAGAATGAACACAAACTTTAGGTATCATAATGGTGTCCCTTTTTTAGTATCAAGCCTTATTTGTTATTCCGGGGTATTGACAGCTGGAGAACAGTTCCTAGGCAGGTGTTGGAAAATGACAAATAGGTAAATTTCCTGTGTCAAAAGGACTTTATGTAGTCTTAAAGGTTTGCATTGTTTTGTATGTTTTCTACATGTGGAGTTAGGAGGAGATTTCACATGTCAAAGAATATCTTTATTGCTGTTCTTAACAAAAACAGCTAAAGGCATTAACAGAAGCCAGCAGTCAAGATTCTTCGGTTTATGATGACATTAGAATAAATCCTGTTTGTTTTCAGTGCTTTTAAGCTTTACGAAAATGAGAAGGCAGTGCCTTTAACGAAAGCTGCAGTATGCTGTCTACTTATATTTGTTTAAAAAAAGAAAGTGGGACAATAGCTGAAGATGCTTTGTAATAAATATACAGCAACGTACATATTTGTCATAAATTATTCGTAGTAAATACACAACAAATATACAGTTTTGAGTGAGCTTTTATAGAAGTTGTATCTTTCGAGCATGTAGTTGTATGAAGTGATCTGTAATGCCTCTACCTTTTTTAACACCACATTTGGAAATGAAAATTTCAACTCCTTTTATACAAATGTAATCACTTTGTAAGATGCCATGTAAGTATTTGTAGTTGACAGTGAGTTTGATAAAGCAGCGAGAGACTTCATTGTCATGTATATTGGCTATTTTATTATAATTTACATGTTAAAACAAAAAGAGGTTGTGCGGAGTTCGTTCTCTTTGGGCAGGTGACATTGTAGTAACCTTCATTATTCCTTAAGAAGTAAGCAGTATGAGAAATGGTTCATTGCAACTTAATGCTCAGCAGCCTAATTAGTCAAATACCATGTGCCTACCTCTGCATGAAATAGCCTATTTCTTTCCAATGTAAAATAGGAATTTTTAGTTTTGGAACAGCCTGAAGAGGCCTTTCTTGCAAATGACCACTGGCTTTTTACCTATTTATTCTCAAAAATAATGAAGGTCAGCATGGTATCCATAGTGACTGCATGCAGCTTCCTCGTTAATCTTGGCATACTGCTGTAATAACAAAATTCACTTACTACTAACAAGTTTTCACGTTTCAGGAGGAAACCTTTATTTGAAAACTGGATGTGATTGGGTTTCTGTAACTGAGAAATCTTGAATATTGTATTTTTTCTTCACTTTTAAACTCCTTGTCTTAATTTCTTTTTTTATGAGTTGCTGTGGAAGCCTAAACAGAACCCCCCAGAACAAGCAACCTTAATTTACTGAAGTCTGCATATAATCTGGCAGTAGAAAACTTTTTATTCGCAAAATTCTTTTCTTTCTGAGGGGATAAGGACTGCTAAATTGGAGTTATATCAGTCTGCTTTCAGTAGTAAAAGGAAGACATTCCAGTATAACTACAAAATGAAGGCATATAAGTATTATGTGAATATGATCAAGCCAAAATTATATGGTTAAAAAAAAAGTCTGCTGGTAGCAGTTTCAGACCCTCCACATCCATCGCAAAGAAGGGGGAAACTTTGGCAACAGCAGGAGCACCACAGGAGTCCTTTGAATTTTGATTTTTGGATTAATTCTATGCACAACAGTGTGGAATTGGAGCGTATGGAGAATATGCAACAACTAACTCAGTGCAATTTAATTTAAACCAAAGTAATTTATTATTTCCTCTTCAAGTGTTATGCATTGTAAATATTAATTTTTAATATTATAAAGGTTCTTTTAACTTAGAGGAAATTGATTGTTGAAGAACAGAAGGCAGTCTTGTGGGAGTTTTGATAGTAACTTGTTAAAGATGGGAAGTAAAATTGTTCCATCCTGAAGCTGTTATTGTTTTCCCTCCCACCATGTCCCTCTCCTTTAACACTTACCATAAGATAATTGGTTTTGGGTTTGGTTTTTTGTTTGTTGTGGTTTGGTTTTTTTTTTAATTAGTTGGTGGTAATAGAGCTTTAAACTGATCAGGTAGGATTCTGACACTGAAAATAAATGTTTTCAGACTGTCAAGTTTCTGTTACTTTCTTTATTATGAACATGGTTTGTTTTGCTACTGTCTTTAATTTTGCATATATAATATTTGCTTTATTTAAAAATATAAATAATTATGGAAGGATGGCTATCTGCAAAATTCGTAGAATGTTCGAAGTGGAAGTCCATTTATTTTTGAGACCTCCAGGAATGAGGGTATAGGGAAGTAAAGTCAAGGAATCTTTAAAAAAAAA
>NW_009228215.1:0-1039 GCF_000690835.1 Fulmarus glacialis | reverse complement strand
TTTCCTCCACCTGGTTGGAGGCAGGGCCCGTCTGATTCTCGCCATAGTATTCAATACTTACTTCTTGTAAATACAAATCAAGAATTCCTTCATTACAATCAGAAGTAAGATCAGCCCTTCTACTCTGTCTGAGGAATTCACTGGAAACTGGACTGTCGTGAGACAGGTTTTTC
The DNA here is from genome assembly GCF_000690835.1 of Fulmarus glacialis. Lineage (NCBI taxonomy): Eukaryota > Metazoa > Chordata > Aves > Procellariiformes > Procellariidae > Fulmarus > Fulmarus glacialis. Next base: position 866 of record NW_009228215.1, on the reverse strand, counting down.
CTGAAAACTGGAGCAGCAATTTTCCTGAGAGAACCCCCTTGTGTCATTGTTTTTACTTGCAACTCATATACCTGTGCCACTAAGGTTGAGGTAGGTTTTCCATCCCACTTCCTCATGTCCTCTCTGTGGTCACACAGGTAAACCCACAAGGTGCCTCGTGGTGTGTACCTTCTATATTCTCTCTCGAGCAAAAGAACGCTGACTCCTAATAGCTGAGATACTGGTTCATACAGGTGGAGAGTAGGACCTATCGTCTTTGAATTGCTGGACCTCCTGGGACAGTTTCTCCACAGCTGAGATGAGGGACGAAGAGACACTTTCTTTGTATTCCCAGAGTTTGCCAACCACTTCATCCACCATTGGTGCTTCTTCCTCTTTCCAGGACAGTACTGCCAACGAACTGGCATAAAACGCTGGTGTGATCTGTACTAACTTCTGCCACATGGGACATGTGCACTGGAATTAATCTGGATCTGTGGATAATTGCTCATTTTCCAGGTCACTATAAACCACCTCCGGCACGGCTAATTCTCTCAGGTACTGGATACCTTTCTCCATGGTGGTCTACTTGCCTGGGTGACATATAACATCTTCTTTGAAGGGATACCTTTTCTTCATGCCTGACAGCAGTCACCTCCAGAGGCTGAGGGCTTGTACCCCTTTTTCAATTGTTTTGTCAATGGGAGAGGGATCCCAGCTGCTTGGCTTCCCTACCCTCCAATTCCAGGCTACTGGCCCCATTATCCCAGCATCGGAGTAGCCAGGTGACAATGTGCTTGCCTGGACAACGGCTGAAATCTTTTCGCATATCTTGCAGCTCACTCACGGGTAGGGATCGGGTGGTTTCTGTCTTATTTATGAGTTCT
>NW_009228214.1:695-925 GCF_000690835.1 Fulmarus glacialis | reverse complement strand
CGCCGGCCGCCGCCGGGTCTCGCCGACAGCCCTTGTCCTCAGCGGCGGAAAAGCTTATCCCCTAGGGCGAGAGCTACTAGTGCTTTTCCCCTTTCCAGGGAGGGGAAGGAAAAGATGATATTTCCCCATCAGCTATAAATAAACCGAAATAATCGTACAGATGTGAAGGGAAGAGTCAATTTTTCCTGTTCCAAGCGCAGATCAATTTCTGAACGAAAGTCCCTGCCTCT
>NW_009228214.1:360-638 GCF_000690835.1 Fulmarus glacialis | reverse complement strand
GACTTGGCTTTTTCCCTGCCATAACTAGCCCGGTACTGCTCGGTGGGAAATACGAGAGCCCTTTGTTTTAGCTTTCAACGTTGTGATCTCCCTTTCGCTGTCCCGCAGAACGCGGCTCTGCCGTTCTCGCCTAGGTGCGTTGAGGCGGGGGAGAAATTCCTGAGAGCACCTGTACTTCTCGGCTCGAAAGGTTAATCTTTCCCCACACAGAAAAAGGAAAAAAAAGAATCCCTAAAATAAAAAACAATTCCCTCCGTCTAAAACCAGACCCCAGAGGA
>NW_009228214.1:0-220 GCF_000690835.1 Fulmarus glacialis | reverse complement strand
CACATTCGCCGACTGGTTTTCACCCCGGCAGCTGAACGCGGGGCTGGGGGCCCGAAGGCTTCACCTCGGAGCCTCACGCCCGGATTTTCGGATCAGCCCCGCGCGTCCCTCGCTCGCGTGGGAGCGCAAACCCACGCACCCGGGGGCGCAGGCCCTCTCTTTCTGCTTTTTTTCCCCGCAAAGCCCCCCGAAGCCCAGGCGAGCCCCGGGCTGGCGGCGG
>NW_009228213.1:0-252 GCF_000690835.1 Fulmarus glacialis | reverse complement strand
TGCCCCGCACCTCGCCAAGGGCAAAATCCAGATCCAGCCCCGCAGCCCACCCGCGGGGTGCCTCACCCCCTTCCTGGGCAGGTAGAAACAACCCCTCACCGAAAAAGCGACGGGCGAACCCGATCGCGCTCCATCTCTCTCTTGCTTATGGCAAGGGGACGCTCGCCCCGTGACCGCCTAGGAGGTGCGTTAACCCCCCCTTGCTGTTTGATCCATTCTTCACCCCCACCTTCCTAGGACTTATCTTTTTTT
>NW_009228212.1:0-8486 GCF_000690835.1 Fulmarus glacialis | reverse complement strand
CCCTCGTCCGGGCTGCCAGCCCGTCCTGCTGGCGCCGCTCCCCCGCTGCCTCCCCGGGACATGGGCATCCTGCAACGAGCCCCGCCGAAACCCCCGGCTGCAGGAGTTTCCTCCTTTGTTGTGACCGCATGGCACGGCCAGCAGCGGCCTCCGTGTGCCTCCCAGCGCCTTCGGGGTGAGCGCTGGTTTGTTCACCCGTGGGCATGAGGTGTGGAGCTGGGCACGCGGGGTTTTAGGTGCAGGCTTTATGCTCGGGGTGAGTTTTACTCCGCACCTACGCTGCTGCTCCGAGGGGCTGAGGGGGAGAGACCGCAGAGACCATGGGCGAGAGATGGCCTGCAGCTAGGGCACAAGCTATTCATCATCGCTGAGATTTGTTCTGTGTTCACTAGTGATCCCCTAGAAACCAGTCCTGTCTCTCCCCTTACATTCTCCTTCCCACCTGCTTTTCTCTTCTGGGCGTCTGTGCCTTCCCTTCTTGAACTGTGTGTTCCCTTCTTGAACTTAATCCCTTTTCTATGCTATTTAGTAAAGAATCAGCGGTGAAATGCCAATGTTTTAAAGTGTTGTCTTTTTAAAGTCTGCATCAGGACACAGTCAAGGGGCTTGGGACTTGCTGAGCAACCTCAATCTTTACCCTTGTCCTTGCTTATCACAAAAGACAAGGCGTCATGGCTTAAGCAAGGGTCTGGAAACTTTCTACAGTGAAGTGAGGCAAGAGGTTTGCAGGACCTAAGTGTGCCCAAGTACGTAGAGGGGCTACTGACATGAACTGGTAACGGTGGGCAGGGTGTTTTATCCTTTATTCTCTGTCACAGCTTGGGTTGGATTTTTCACAGTAGCACCCCCCAGCCTCCCACCTTGGTTGGAGTCTGTCCAGAGTAACGCTGTTGAGCAGGCGCTGGGGTTTGCTGGCACTCAGCCTGCTGAGGCACCAGCTGGAGCTGGAATACTTTCACCAAGTACTGCTCTGTTGCCCCTGTGAAACAAGGTGGAGCTGAGAGAGACTGACATCCCCCCTACCCCTCCATTCACTGTTCTGCAAGCCCCTTTTGGGGGAGGGGGATCAGGTTTTTCTCTCCCAAAGAATTGCAGTTCCAGTGTACCATCACTTGATGTCAAGTGGGCAGCTGGCCTGTGGCCCGTCCTGAGGTCTTTACGATTAAAATCCCTGCACAGCAGATATTCACGCGACGTGGTGTGGTGGAGGTGGCGGGGGCAATTCCCACCCTCCCACCTGCCTTCCCCTTGGCGTTCCCCAGCTGGGTGGCTGACAGAGCACTCTGGCTGTGGGACAAGGCTGTGAAAGGAGGTGGTGGTACCTGGGACTTTCCTTTCTCTTGCCAGTCCCCTCTGCTTGTTTTGGTTACCTTTCTGCGTGAGCCTCTCCTGCTTTGATGGCAAAATGTCCCCACTTTCCAAACACAGGCATATAGAGAGAAACATCAGGCCAAGCCAGGCAACTCAGGTGTGAAATACATTTTAATTGAGTTTAGGGATCTGTAGTTTGTCTGTTGCTCAGCTGAGCATGGGCTGTCCAGAAGGTGAAGCAGACATTATGGGCGGAGGAGAGGGTGAAGGAGCGCAAGAGGGGAGGAAACAGAGAGAAAAAGGTCACAAGAAGCAAATGAGAGCATGGGTTTTTTTACGGATGTGTTTTAATACATCGCCCCACAGTACTATGTGCTGACCCGGAGACTGACAGCACACACACACGCACACCAGTGAGGAACAGCAGTGCACTTCAACGCCAAGCTGCTGGCAAGCACAGCCCAACACAGCACAGCACTCGGGGTGGAAGGACGGGACACTCGGGTCCCACCAGGGCTCAGCGCAAACACACACCTGGGGCACAAGGACGCCGTAGGCCAGTACACATACACCTACACACATGCACAACGAGAGCGAGCCACTGGCAACACTCGTCCAAACACAGCTACAGGTGCGACACTTTTCCAAACACACCAGCCGACGCACATATGTTCACTGCACATGCTTCGGCGTACAAGGGAAACACACCGGGCAGCATGCTCCCGTAGTCTAACACGTGAACAGAGTGGCTCAGACGCGGCCCTGCACAAAAACCAAAAGACACACAATGCCTAGATCCAGAAATGCTTATGACCCCAAAGCAAGGGACAGGTGTAGGCCTCTCTCTCATCCATCACCTGGGTACATCTAGCCGGGGACACCTGAACTCGAGGGGGTTTAAGGTGAGAGGGAACCGGGTGGCGGAGGGGGGAGAAAGAGCAAAAAAGGGAGCAGTGGAGGGAAGGGGGCTTCAGAGTCTGTGAGGTGGGAAAGAGCAGCAGGGTGGCTGTGCCCTGGGTACAATGTTCAAAGAACACTTGGGTTGCGAAAGTTGTGTCCGGCAAAGCGTGCTTCATCGCCAAGCTCTTCCTCAATCCTGCAGGAGAGAGAGAGACAGCACACGTCAGGCCCTTGCTGTGAGGGAGCATCGGAGGCACCAGGGTGCTGGAGAGGCAGTGCATCGGCCAGGAAGCTGACATGGGCTGGAGGAGCTCAGCTCCTGCCAGCTGCTGCGCCTGTGGGGCTGCACCCTCACGCCAAGCAGGAGGGAAGGAGTCTGCTCCAGAGATCTCCCCAGGATCCTACTGTCATCTCTGCAACTTGTCTTCGTAACATTTCCCCCACAAGCCCCATCTACCCTTGGGCTTTCAGCTTCTCCCACCCCCATTAGTCACTCCCCTGTTCTCTCTTCTGCGTACCCGTCCCTGGAGCCCCTTACCTCATGAGCTGGTTGTATTTAGCCAGGCGTTCAGACCTGCAGGGAGCACCCGTCTTTATCTGTAAAGCATTCCCCAAAACAAACACTGTAAGACACTGTTATGACTTGCACCAGTTTCCCATGGTGGGGCAGGGGATTCTGTCTTCACACCCCTTTGCTTTCCTCCAGGCCTGAGCATGGCCTGGGTCTCACCTACCTGCCCGGTGCACAGTCCTACAACCAGATCAGCAATGAAGGTGTCTTCGGTCTCCCCAGATCGGTGGCTCACCATCACACCCCAGCCATTCTCCTGGGCCAACTTGCAGCTGCAAGGAGAGAGAAATGCAGTCAGTAGCTCCCACTCCTGCACAGGGTGAGATCCAGGCACCCTCTCCTCCCACCCTCAGCTTCCTCCACTCTGGTAGAGACAAAAATCTATTCATCCAATGGATAGCATGACACCCTGCTGTGGTTCATCACCAACCCTTTCGCAGGACAAGGGCAGCGGGCTAGACTTACGCTTGGATGGCCTCCGTGACGGATCCAATCTGGTTGACTTTGAGCAGGAGGCAGTTGCAGGCCTTCTCTTCAACGGCTCGCTCGATGCGCTTGGGGTTTGTCACTGTCAGGTCATCTCCCACTATCTGAATCCCCACATTGGCCGTGAACTTGGACCAGGCCTCCCAGTCGTCTTGGTCAAAGGGATCCTCGATAGAAACCACTGAAGGGACAGCAGAAGAGACGAGTCAAAGCTGCCTCCCTTCCCACCCCAAAAACACAGAGGGGATGCACCTATTAAGTATGCAACACCAGTGCTGATCCCCTACTGCCGAGCACAGCAGCTCACCTGGATAATCACGTACAAAGCTTTGGTAGAGGTCGCCCAGCTCATCTGCAGAAATGTAGCGGCTTGGGTCATCTGGGGACTTGAAGTCCAGGTCATATTTGCCATCACGGTAGAACTCGGAGGCTGCCACGTCCATACCGATGACAATCTTGTCTGTGTAGCCTGCCTTGTCGATAGCTTCCTTGAGGAGCTCCAGAGCTGGGAGGAGAAAAGTTGCAGTCATGAGAGTCAGCCCGTGCAGAGAGCTCTGACTTTCAGTGGGAACCACGCCTGGGAGGGTCCCGAGAGCCACTGAGAGTCTGACGGTGTGATGGGAGAGGTAGAAGGGAGCCCAGAGCGCAACAGAAATATGCCAAGGAGCTGTGGAGGCCATATCCAAAAGGACGAGGAGGAATTAAAATACAATCCACAGCTTAGTGTCAAGTTGGGAGAAGGCTTCGGAAAAGTCTGCGCACACGTGAAAGGTTTGTATGGAGAGGCTGTGACAGATTAAGGCCACCCCAAGGAGAAGGAGCTAGAAACCATTCCCTAACACATATTTTGAACCAATCTTTGCGGAATGCTGTGAGCTGGGTGTAGGAAGCCACAGCACTGCAGGCAGAGGTACCCCATCTCTGCAGGGCTCTCACCTTCACTATTTTCCAGGATGTTGGGGGCAAAGCCTCCCTCATCACCCACATTGGTAGCATCTTTGCCATACTTCTCCTTGATGACACTCTTGAGGTTGTGATAGACTTCAGCCCCAATGCGCATGGCATCGCGGAAGCTTTCGGCTCCCACAGGCAGGATCATGAACTCCTGCATGGCCAGTTTGTTGCCCGCGTGGGAACCTCCGTTAATCACGTTGAAAGCCTGGAAGAGTTCGTAAGAGAATCAGAGCTGAAGGAACCGGTCTTGGCACCACCTAGAGGAGGCTCGCAGATGAGTCACCGTGCCCATTCATGCCACATCCCACAGAGTAACGTAACACATCAGCTACAACGCGTCACACCAAAGGCACATACAGCCCGGTGTCTTCCTTCCAACAGTGGCTCAAAGCAAATGGTTGGAGAGGACTTTCCCACCTGTTTCCCTCTCAGAGATTTCCCCAGCTATATGTGTTTACCCGTGCTGCGTTTATCTGTATGTGTTTATGAGCAATGCTACGCCAATCTCTCTTCCAGGATCTTTCTCCTTGACCCCGAGAAAATTTTAGCATCCATAACACCCTTTGTGAAGGAGTTTCACAGGGCAGCTACCCCTGGTGTAGAGACCCACATTCCCTTGTTTTGAACTGTGCCCCAGAGGGTTCACATGATGCCCTCTGGTTCTTGTGCTAAGAGTGAGATCCTCAGTCAACCCCCACCACAACCTCTGCCATACCCTCCTCAGGCCCCTCTTTTCCATAGTGAGACCTGACAAGTCTCGGGCCTTGGTTTACTTCCTTGACGAGTGCAATGCACTCAGCTGATGTTTCAGTCCTTTATCCCTTCCTTCTCTACCTCCCAACACACCCTTTGAACTTTCTTTTGGAGTTTCTGAAGGTGGATATCAAGGTCTTACTGGCACAGGAAGAATGAGATCGGAGTTGCCAGCCAGGTCAGCAATGTGCCGGTACAGGGGAACATCCTTCTCTGCAGCTCCCGCCTTGCACACGGCCAGCGAAACTCCCAGGATAGCATTGGCACCGAACTTGGCTGTGGGCAAAACCAATGATGAGTTAGGCTTCGCAGGCAGCAACCTCCTGCCCCACGGGTGCCCTTGCCAGCCCAGCCTTGGGCTCACCAAGTGCCCCCCGCTCCAGCCCTGCAGCCTCCCATGCTCTTTACTTCCCAGGCCAAATAAAAGGAATGAATTACATTTGTTCTCTGTGCCGTCCATCTCAAGCATCAGATTGTCTATCTTCTCTTGATCCACAACAGAGAGGCCCTGCGAGAAAGAAAGCGCTCCTGAGAAGGGGAGGCTGAGAAGAGCTGTTGGCTCTGGTGTGCGAGAAAGGAGGCATTGGTGGAGAAGCTGGGGGTACAGGGACCTTTTTAGCTTGTGGGGGAACATAGACACACAAAGCCCTGGAAATTAGTGCCTTGGCATACAGTCAAGTTAGGTAACCACGATGACGTTGCTGCAGTGTAGTGTAGACGTGCCCACGCTGGAGAGGGGATCAGAGCAGCCCAGGCAAGGCCATGCATTGCTGGGCACACAGGACTCTCTTGGGGATTTACCCAGTCTTTTGGCAGCTTCCAGGGAGCTTTGTGGTGCTGTGGCCACACAGAAGCTAGGCAGAACAACAGTACATGCTCAACCCCAAGCAAGCGCATGTAGACTGGATGGAGCCGTCCCCAGGAGCAAGGTGGAGAGCAGGGTTAGGCCCAACACAGGCAGCCCTCCACCAGGCTGGGTATTTTTCAGGGGTGGAGAGCGCTGGGCTCTCAGCCAGACCCCCCACAGGCTGCACAGGGTGTAACGTGTGGCTTCAGCTCAGCTCTCCTCAGAGCAGGCTCCAGGTCTTCAGGTGTAAACAGGTTGCAGATGTGACACCACCACTCTGCAAGGCTGTGCTTGGGGGGGCTGCCAGACCTTGCACGGTACGGTCATTGCTCATCACACCACGAAAGCTGGGTGGGATGAGCGGGTGTGAGGCTACAGACATGTGGATGAGGTTCAGTGCTTGAGGAGGAGCACATCTGAAAGAGGGAGAGAGCTCTACAGGGAGCATCGAGGGGACTAGTTAGGTGGTACAGATGCTGCGGTCGACCAGGTAGCGTTAAATCCTTTCCGCCCAGAGAAAAGATCACTGTGGACACATACAGGCATGGAGGGCAGGAGGGGTGTGCCCAGGTTCACAGAGAGCATCACTATGTCTGTTAACCCAGTGAGATGAAGAGAGGCAGAAACAGAGATCGGGGGACAGAGACGGACCAGAGTAAGCGTTGGACAAGGGAGAACAAAGAGAAATCCTTACAGAGCCCACGAGAGCTGGGGCGACAGTGCTGTTGATATGATCCACGGCCTGCAGGACCCCTAAAGAAGGGAAGAGACAGAGAAAGAGAGAGAGAGAGAGAGAGGGTGAGGCAAAGAGGAGAGTGGAAAGAGGGAGGGAGAGGACCGATAGAGAGACTGAGAGAGGGAGACAGCGAGGGAAGATCGAGACCTGATCTTTCACTTTACGCTAGGTCTGTGCCTCTGTGGCCTCCCTGAGGGCAGCGGGACACATCCACATCGGATGAGCGGTACCCTCCGGCAAAGCCCCACGCACAGGCAGCCCCAGGGAAGGGGTGCGGAGCAGGCATCTCCCCACCTTTTCCAAGGAAACGCGATTTGTCGTTGTCTCGCAGCTCCAGCGCTTCATAGATACCAGTGGACGCGCCACTGGGGACCGCCGCTCGAAACATGCCTGGGAAACAGCAAAACATGGGTGTGAGAGGAGCAGAGGGTGAAAAGGAGGGAAAATCCTCATGCACCTGCTTCTGTCCTGCTTTCATGGGAAAGGATGTGGCAACCGCTTGTGCAAATGGATGGCCCTGCTGACTGGCTGCTCATGGCTGGTCTTCTCAGAGGTGGAGCACCTCTTGGAGGTGGAGCACCAGGGTGGCACAAATAAATGCATCCAGGGCTTCCAGACTGAGAAACCTGGATCTCAGGCACACAGAGGTCCACACTGATCCCAGAACTACAGAGGACGGGTGAAGTCTCACTCCTCAGCCCTCTTCCTGGTTCCACAGCCGCCAGCAGCTTCCTCCCCCTCAGACTGGGGCTGGGTTTCTGCCTCGGTGAAGAGGGAACAGACTGGTCGGATGCCTGCTCTGGCCCCTCACTGCTCCTAGCCCACCTAGCTTTGGGCCCAGTACAGATGCAGCTCTTCCAGTTGAGACACATGGGCATGTACATGCCTGCACAGAGATCTCGGGGACAAATCTTCCCCCACCTCATGAGCATGGCCATGGATCTGTTTCCAAACTTGTACTGTGTCCCAGGACTAAAAGCATAGCTGCAGCAGGGCATTGCAGGGATACGACAAGAAGGTAAATATATTTATGTTAACGAAACTTTCCATCCCTGATACTAGCAGGCACATGGCTCAAGTCAAATACATGGCAGCCATCTGTCTCGTCGTAATTTGCCCAGCACGTGTGTGGAGTTGCTGAGCACAGGCACAAGCAGAGCCACAAGCAGAGTTTTGGTCTCTGCCTCTTCCCCTGGCTTGCTGTCTGTTCACCGGAGAAGACCCTCATGCTCTCGGCGGAGCGTGCCAGGCTACCGTGCAGCATCAGCTCCGCTGGGGTGGTCAGGACTTCCCCTGCATCTCGTGTCCTCACCCGCGTACCTTTCTGTGTGTACAGGTCCACCTCAACGGTGGGGTTCCCACGGGAGTCCAGGATCTCGCGGGCATGGATCCTCTCGACTGCCATGGTGAGTCTGTGGGGAGGAGAGGAGAGGACAGGACATGTTCAGCTCTGAGAGGCCCCAAGATGTGGTGCTCACCCTTCTAATGTCTAGACAAGACACCGACAGAGAGAAGGGAGCTCAAGGAAGAGCGACCTTAGGAGCTGGCGCCAAAACTATTGTCTCAAGGAAATTTAGAAATTACTATTAAAGCCCAGATTGTGGGAATCTACCCACATTTTGTCCAGGAACTGGTTACCTGTTTGAATTTATTCTGTCCCTTTGCTGCAGATGACAAACTGGCAGCTCTCTCCCCCTCTCTCCCTGCGCCACGGCTGAGCGCTGCCCCTTCTTGGGGCTCCTTATATGAGCCCGGGTGGCAGAGACGGGGAGGGTGCCACAGCATCCACGGGCAGCAGAGAGAGAGGGATCAGCTGGCGCAGCTGGGATGTGCTCCTGGCCCCAGCGCCAAAGATGGGGCACCAGCTCCCGGCGTCTCCTTTCCCCTTGCCGGGGGGCGAGGATGGTCCCTGCCAGGGCTAGGCAGCG
>NW_009228211.1:11089-13656 GCF_000690835.1 Fulmarus glacialis | reverse complement strand
AGCTTTCCCTCCCACAGCGCCATATGGGAAGGCTTCTGTCACCATGCCACCACGGGGAGAGGAATTTAAATGTGACAAGGCAGGTTCCTCTGAACTGTGTCCAAATACCCACCTAAGAATAGTCTCTCCCTCCAGAAGGGCGGCTGGTTCCAGCCTCTCGGCTCCACACGCTCTCAGCACCCCCATTCCTCCTGACTCCTGCAAACCTGCGGCTTGTTACCAGCTGCTGGTGATCGATGTATGTAGGGCCTTGGTGTAATTTAGGAGTCACACAGAGAGCACGGTTCTTCTCCTTCAACCTAAATCTGCACCCCACCTGCATGAAAGCAGAAGTGCTGGATTTATTCACCGGCTCCTTCCCCTGTTAATAGCAGGCCCTCTGCTCTGCCTGTAATGTCTGGGTGTAGCAGCTTTTATCAGGTGATAAACCTGGCTCAGTGAAGCCAGACTTTGTGTCAAACACACTGTAATATTCTCGAAATACAGCCCCGGCAGTGCGCATCCTAATGCCAGACGTGCAGCTCTCGGGATTAGGCGGCAGAGCCCCTGATGTCCTGTCAGTCAGGATACAGCAAATCCTGTACGTGCGGCACAGGGGGAGCTTCTCTTCAAGCAGCAGAGTGGCAGGAGCCTTCCTCCCTGTTTACTTTCCACTGCAGACATTTACCTTTGGACCAATGAGCTGGGAAGCTTTTCTTGCTGATTATAAGCCCAGCATTAGTATGCAGATGAAAATGCAAATCCGCCTAGACGAGATTTCCTGACCAGCAGTGGAAGTCAAGGATTTAATCTAGCCTGATCTTGGACATAGTTTAAGCTCCTCAAAACAAGAACACATAACCTGATGCAAAGATTTCATCTCCATAAACCTCCCTGTCAACAAGCTCCAGGAGCCTTTGTTTGCCTTAGCAATGATGTTCAGGCAGAGGTGAAGTGCTTGGCATCGGTCCCCGTGCCTGAGAGCGTCTCCGCTGCGCTGCCTCAGCAGCACCCAGCCCCTGCCTCTGCCCTGGCGTCCCTCCATGCTCCCGGGCTGTGCCGCTTCACCCCCGGCACCCCCGGCCGAACCTGCTCCTCCGAAATGCGCCGGCCTGAGCCTTCTGCCAGCTCCCCCAGGCCGTGGGTGACTTGGCTGGACCCTCTCCCAGGACTGTGGTCATGAGCGAGCGTGCTTGCTGCTGCCCTTCAGAGACCTCGGGCAGCATCTTCCTCTCTCTTCCCTCTACCTCACGTGGCTCACGGGAAGCGCCCATTTCATGCTCTCCAGGTCCCCTTCCAGGAACCCGCTCAGCTGTCTGCTGCGGACCAGGACGTTTACTCTGAGCCGCACTGGAGTCCTGACTTGGGCGAATGAACCGCATCCCTCTGAGTTTTAGTATTTCATCATAAGAAACTAATTGTCATCTCTGTGCCAGGTTCTGGGATTTCTTCTTCCAAATCCTGCCCGCTTCCCTTCAATATAGAGGCCAAAACTGCGGAAGAGCCAACCAAGCCCCAGTTTTGATCAGAGCTTGCAGTGGCTCAGATTGCCAGCTATGAGACTCCAAATGCAAACAGAATTCATGGGCTGCAAAGTCCGTGAGCTGCCCAGCCTGAGGGCACTTGGGGCAGATCCAGTGGTGATGCTGAGACCGGTGGCTGCAGGGGTCAATGCTTCTGCACTTCCCATGTGAGAGGTGCAGCTCGCACCCCACGGCGTGGCAGAGCCGCAGCCAGCAGCGGGGCAGGGAGCGGGTCTCCTCCTCACTGCCCATGACTCAAAGGGCTCCTTTGCCAGGCTGCGGGGGGACCATGCTCCCATCTCTGTCCCAAGGGAACCGTAGGGAAGGCACATGGGGATGCCATGCACAAGCATTCAGGGATGGCATCTCCTGTGCAGCAGCCTCCAGGCCCCGAGTGCAATCAGGCTGCTGCTCTCTGGGCAGCAGGAGAAGGGCAGGCTGGGAGGGAAAGGCTCAGGCATGGAGGAGCAGTAGACCAGCCTACCTGATAAGTGAGCACTTAATTAGCCCCTATGTTAAAGGCCTAGTCCCCAGGATCTGTACGTAGGAGCTGTGAGGACAGGAAAACTTCTTCAGCAAGAACAAGCAGGGAGACTGTGTGCTTCCCAGACCTTCCTTCCAGAGCTGGAAAACCTTCACACCAGGAGCACGAGCCAAGAAATGCTGGCAGTGCCAGGCAGCTGAGCCCTCACCGCTCCATCGTTGCGCATAAATTACCTCCAGGCTCTGAGCTAAACAAAGGGTCCTGAAATAATTTTGCATTTTAATAAAGTCAGCGTTCACGCCACTGTCGTCCTTACAGAAAGGGAATTTGCATTTCTTTCTGCCAGCTCGCTCTGCACAGCCTGCTGGCACTGGAGATCAGCCGCGCTCTCCCGCACTCCTCACCAAGGACTAAGTTACATTTTGTTGCTTAATCACTGTAACACCAGAAATGCAGGGTAGAGCTGCTCTAACCCCCCAGAGTAGAGAGCACACCAATGTCTCAAAAGCCCTCCAATGTGCAAGGTTGTCTAAAAAGCAGCACTTTCCAAAACACTTCTGCTGGTGCCTGTGTGTCTCCCC
>NW_009228211.1:10842-11069 GCF_000690835.1 Fulmarus glacialis | reverse complement strand
CCCCCCCCGCCGTACCCTGCAGGCAGGCTTACACCTGATTTACCAGGAGCCAAGGGAGGGAGAGCTGGCACTTGCACTTCTGGTTTGTATTTCTGTAAAATCTGGAAAGAAACAAACTGCAGCTTCTCCCTCCCAAGGGAAAGGCATCCCCCTGGGCTTAGAGCCTGTCACTAGCTGTGCCTCCTGCAGACAGCACGCGGTGAGCCGGTGAGCTACCTGACGGTGCT
>NW_009228211.1:9974-10492 GCF_000690835.1 Fulmarus glacialis | reverse complement strand
CCCAGCCGATGCGCTCGTTCCCCTGTGGCGGTCCCTCCACTCCGCACATTTGTCGTCTCAGACCCCCGTGCTGGACACACGGGCCGTGGGGGGTTTGTCCAGTCTTGAGGCCACTGCCTTTCCCCGTGGGAGGTGAGACCGGGCTAAACAAGGCGGGCCCTGCCAAGGGCTTGGGGGCTGCAGCGGGGTGAGAGGCCCCTGCCTGCTCCCGGGGTCACCCCCTCGTTTTGTCACGGTCTGGTGAGGGTCCCCCAGCCCACAGAGCTCTGTCCCTCCGGCGCAGGATTGCTACCAGCCGAGCAAAGCTCAGGCTGCCCGAGTGGCAGCAGTCCCCTGAGCATCCCTGCTGCGCGGGCAGGGCAGTGCCTCCTGCCGCCTCCCTCCCCTGCATCCCACCTCCAGCGCGCTCCCCTCCGCGCCAGGGCCTCCCGCTGCGGGCGAAAGCCGTGATCGTAGCTTTCAGCATGTTCAATTACTGTCAGTTAATGATGATTAATTTACAATTAAGGGCCTCTAAA
>NW_009228211.1:2241-9800 GCF_000690835.1 Fulmarus glacialis | reverse complement strand
CCGGCGCCAGAGGGTTCGGCTCGGCCTCGTCCCAGCCAGGAGCTCTGGGTGCTCAGGGCTGGATGAGGACCGCTTTGCCCTGGGTGGTTCAATATCAACTGCAATTGCTCGGTCCTGTTTCCACTTGCAGAAAGCATGTGAGAGCAGGGGGGGGTGGGAGCTGGCGGTTTTCCTCTTGCATGGCCCCTAATTGGCCTTGTAAAATAAACAAACTGTCCAGAGCCTGTTACGGTTTCGTTAGCAGCCGGACAACTTAACAAACTCATCACTGAACACACAATGTGTTTTTCAACCCAGTTTGGCCGTGCTCTGGAGTCCCTCGGCTGGCATGGTAACGCCACGTCCCGCGCACACGTGCCATACCTGTGCCAGGGGGAGGGCAGGAGCCCTCAGCGTCCTCCGCAAAGGCACCGTCAGGAAACGTGACCTGACACCCGTTGGGGTCTCTGGTGGGTTTTGGTGAAGGTGACCAGGAGGGAGGAGCTCTGTCTCTGCAAAGACGCTCATTAGAGGCACCGCGAGGGGATAAGCGGTGCAGACTCGGGGCTTCGGCTTCCCAGTGAGCCCCATCCCCTGTGTCACTGTCCCTCCTCAATCTCCCCTGCCCAGCCAAACTGCCCTGGTGACCATCACCAAGCCGCCGCTCCTCCGCTGCTCCGGGCTTCGGCCGTGCCCTGCGGGAGCCCTCGCCCTTGCTCAGCGGAACCGGCCATGTTGCGCAGCTCCTTGTTTCAGGCCTTGAGGCACAAGAATTGCCACCAGTCCGGATGACTGTCATTTTCTCATCCTGTCATGCACGTCTATAAAGTTTTCTTTATGTCAGAGTGTTTCCTGACATCTGTCTGACTTTTCTGTCTGTAGTGAGCACACTTTCCAAAATGTATTTTTCTAAAAATCTTTTGTCACTTAGTTGTTAGCTCTCTACATTTTCCAGTTTTATCACCATTTTTAACTTGCATTTGTAACTGCTTTGTTGGGCTAGCAATGGATATCTGTGCATTATCAATAGTCACATCAAAGTCCAGACTAAGCTTCTGGAGAGTCCTTCGTGCAACGTACCACGGGGCCCTTCCCAGCACACCGCCACTTAAAGCACATCTGGAAATGGCAGGTAAGGCAGCAGTGAGGGTCCCAAATTGAGGGATGTGCCTGAGCTGCCCTGCCTCCGCGGTGTGCCACGGCCGGCAGCTCCTGGCGCCGTGACCGGCAGCTCCTGGGAACCACCACAGCGAGAGGGCGAGGAAAACAGCACAGGCAGAGGTAGAGCATAAAGACCAGGGGCCAGCAACGGTTGGAAACATCTGCAGGAAACAGTCATCTCCTTTATATTATTTTTCTCCAGAGACACAAATTTAGTGTAGTCGCTGCCGTATCATACATTGCTGCATCCCATACGATGGCTGCGTGGATACAGCCATCCATGCAAATCCATGTGGAAGGACATTCAGAGGCTCTGTGCATCCTCCCACACATCAGTGAGTGATGTCCACAGCCCTGAGGTTTTCTTTTTCTTTAAATTCCTTCTGATTTCCCAATACCTGGTACTCAGGGGTCTAGAAAAATATCTAAACATGGTGCAATCCATCCCAAATACATGAAGGCCATTTCAACAGGCACCAGAGCCAGCACATCCGGAATGCCGGAGCTCAGCGGGGGTTTCCGAAGCACCACAGCACTCTTCTTTCCCATCTGGGATTCTTTTCCACACATAGATGATTCAGGAGGTGGGAACACCCCACCTCCAGCCGTGTCCCAGGCAGCTCCTGAGTGATCTCTGCATTCCCAATCACCATCCCCTCGCCAGGAGCTAGTCTCCCTTCTCTGCAGTGCGTTTCTTGGAAGCAGGCTCGCAAGAAGAATATTGTCTCTGGCTTTCTCTTGTATTTGAGGCATGTATTTAAAATGATGCTTTTGTTCCAAATGAATGAGTTGATTCATTCAGAAGTGCAGTTTCTGTTTTTGAATCAGCAGAGCTGTTTATGCTCCTAGTGTCCATAAAACTGTTATTTTAGTCCTGACACTGATGCTTATGAATAAAATTTAGATCTCATTCAGAAGTACATTAGCTGTAGCTATTTGGCTTCTTGTTAAAGCATTAATTTTTATTGAGGAGACTACATTGCCAAGCAGCTCCTTCTGCATCTTGCAGCAAATTAAGTACCTCAAAGCATAGACTTCGGGAAGACCAAATTACAGCACGTGCTCCCCCAACCCCCGGTACCCTCGGGGCGAAACGTTCAGTTTGCGGCTGGTTTTGTTCTGCTGCTGGATCATGGTGAGAACTTCCCAGTTACCCTGGGTGAACAGGGGAGGCTGGAGCAGATGCACCATTGCTGAGGAGGAGGCATCCAGGGTCTGCTGGAGCCATCAGTAAGCTGGCACTGCATTGCTTATTCATGACGGACTGGATGTTGGGTGTACTGGAGCCAATTAGCTCTCCCATGTATTTATTGCACTTTTTTGCTTGAAGCAAGCTGTTAAATGTCAAAAATACTTTAGCATTTTAGCAGAAAGATAATTTTTAATAGATTCCACCTACAAAAAGGAGCTGACTGGCAGAATATTAAGCTCAGGGAGATTTATTTTTAATCCGTGCCTCCAAACAGCTTGAGATAACCATTTTGCATCGCTCCTGGCTGATTAATACTGCTGTCCCTTGCCTGTCCTCCTTACTTGGTGCTGTGGCAGCTGTGGCCTCTCACATCCCATTAACCTTGTCTGCAGAAGGGACACCTGGCCAAACTGAAGAATTAGCTCTTGTAATTAGGAATGTAAACATCACGCACTGCCTGCTGACATCCACATGTCCCATCCCTGCCTTCTCCTGGTGCTCGTTAGGGCAGGATACTTCCAGCTGGGCTCTTCCCATCATCAACTTCCCACACATCAGCTTCCAATAGTTTCTAAATTAACAGCCCTATAAAAGCCAGATCAAAGCACAAGTAGCTTTTGTTCTTTGAGGACTAGGGTTGGTGTTTTGTCAGTGCTGGTTGCACCTAGCTGTACTCCAGAACAAGGCACCAGCAGTCAGCGGTGTTTGCCAGGACTATGTGGTAAGTCCTGTCCCCTTCCTTAGAGGAGCTAATTGATGCCTGTGACTCGTGTCTGGTACCAGCAGAGCAATAGTATTCCTAACAATGGCTGAGTTTATCTCCTGGCTCTGCAAGCTGACGGCACAGCAGCAGGCCAGGGTGCTGGGTGTTTCCACAGTGAAGTGACCTGAGGTGGCACAGAGATGCCCTCTTGCCACCTCTGCCTGTGGTCCTACGAGGTTTACTTTTTAGGCTAAGTAGTACCAGTCTGTTCTCACTGTCAGTAGTAACTCCCTGGTGCTGGATGGAGCAATTAAGTCATTGTTCATAATACAGTAGGTTCTGAAAATTAAGGAGACACTATTTGTTTCTCGGTAATATAATAAGCTATTTTGAATGATGCTAGATTTAATGGCTAAATCGATATGTGTATTTAGTGTTAGGCTTTATTTTAGCACTAAGTGACATGAGATAAGCAGACTTAGAGAGTGTTAATTGGTTTGTGTTTAGCATTTACACTAATCAGAGTGTGCAGTGCTGCCCAGGGCTCTTCAGCACTAGAAATTCTGTTTATCCAAACCAGGAATTGTTTACTCTATTGACTGGAGTGGAATTGGTCTGTTTTTTCACTTACTTGAATGTTATACTGCATGTGTGAATTTAAGAGTCCTGGCTAAATCTAAGCTGTGCTGCACGTAGTGTGTATGCGTATGGGGAAAAGATGGCTAAACAAACCCTGAAGAAAACAAAACATTAACAGGCACCTGTAGTGACAAAGTCACTATGTGGAGACTTCATACTGCAAGTAAACAGCATTTATTTTCCCTTCATGGCCAGCATATTTCTCTGCCTTCATTTCGAGGGTGTGCATAAGGGAAGACGAGTCTGTGTTCCCCTCCCTAGCTCACCGCCTGCTACAATCAAGACAGAGCTCCCGTCACCCTCTTTATTGGATGAATCCACCGACCCTGCCGAGCCCTCATTGCCAGGGTCGTAGCGCTCTGTTTTCATGAACCAGACGCAGGAGATGGGGTTTGTCGGCTGAGATGTAAGAGACCAGCTCCACTGTGCTGCCCAAGGAGGAATCCTGCCCAGGTCTGCCGGGCACCATGGACGTAGCCTGCGGGGTCTCTCCTGGGTGCAAAAGCATATGATGTGCCAGAAGCCTCCTCCACAGTCATCACTGAGCTGCCTGGCCCGGGCTTATGTCCATCTTGTGCTGACAGGCCCAGATGTCTGGGGAAGAGCCTGCTGGAGCATCCTGAGAGCCGACACCAGCGGCAGCACACTACGGCCCGCCTGCACGCACGGCATGGCTGGCCTCCAAATTTTTTTTCCCTCGCCACTACTATGTTCCCATCACCTGGCTCTGTTTTAGTAGAGTTGCTTTTGGATCATTTAATTTTTATCTAAACATTTGCTTCCCAGCTGAGATCTTGGAGAGCACAGCTCTGGCTCCCTGGACCAGTGCTGAGCCCCTGGAAATAGAGCTGTCTGTGGGAAGTGCTGACAACCCTTTCTGCCGCTGGAAGCTGCCTCCTGAGCCATTCCCAGGGTCCTTCCTCGCTGCAGAGCCAGTGCTCACTCTGTTCCCACGCCCCTTCCCCTCGCAGCAGGGCAGGTATGACTTACAGACACCAGTGGCATGTGCAGAACCTGTGATGTTCCCCCAGCAAGGATGCTCTGTATAAAGAAGGTCAGACGCACCACAGGCTACTCCTTCTCCTGGCTGCTCTAAGTTGTACTGAGAGGCAGGACAAGATGAAATCCCTTTTATTTTGCAAAGTGCTGTTTTATTGATTTCTGCCAAACACCCTCTAACTTGGTTCCGATGCCCCCCCCCAATGTCGCCGCGCATGGCTGCGTGCGGTGGGGGGGCGGGGGGGAAAGCCCAGAGTCGCTGTTATCTGGAGCTGCAGCAGCGTTTTGACAGTTCCTGAGATGGATGTTAAATCACTTCTGTGAGGGAGGGTGAAGGGATGTCACTTGGGCTCAGGGAGGAAGCTCTGCTGTACCGATTGCACTGACTGTGTGATCCGAGTCAGAATGAGAATCATAAATCTTGATTATTCTCTGTCTCAGCTGATTTGAACCAAATGCCTTGGACAGGGATATAGTTCACATCTCGCTGAAAACTGCAAAAAAACTGATTAAATGTACAAACTGATATAAATAGCACTCTATCTGTGTTAATGCCCAGACTGTCACTGCTCGGGGAGAGGATCCTGCATGGACGGGGCTCTGCCCCAGCCCAGAACCGCTTCCTGGGTATTTTTGGAGGCAGCTTTCTCCCCACTGCCATTTATTTTGGTACTTTGTTCCTGCAATGCTGGCTGTTATTATGATGCTGTCAATTACAGATGGCATCTCTGATTCTGATTGCACTTTGCTTACAATTAAGCATCCTATAGAAAAATGGAAATGCTGGGTCATTAACATAAAGTAATAATAAGGTAAACCATTCAATTATGGAGGAAAAAACATTTTGAATAACAAGGATATTGTATGCCTAAAAGACATTCAGATGCAAGTGCGTTACCATTTTTGCATACATAATAAATGAACTTAAACCCCAAAATAATTGACAGAAGCAAATAATAAATAGCTGTGCCCTCAGCAACAGCCTGGCTGGCATCACTCCCTCCCGGGACAGGAGAGCAGCTCCTGGACGGGAACAGAGGAGTCTCAGATCTGTGCAGTCCTTGGCAGTCACTTTGGGGATGCCTTCGCCACCATGGGCTCGTCTGATGCTGGGACCAAGATGTCCGTGTCACCTCTCAATGCCTCAAGGGTGCCCTGGGGACTGGGGAACTGACGCAGCAGCTTGCCTCTGGTGCCAAGCGGGGGAGATCAGGAGCTTCGGAGAAGAGGCAGTAAAGGGGGACGGAGTGGTGGTGTTCCTTGCTGCCCAGTAATGGTGAGGGAGAGCAGCGAGGCTCTGCCCAGGGCTATGTGGAGGGATTTGGGACTGGCTTTGCTGCCTCTGGCATCCGCTGTCCCCCGAGAGCCTGTCCCCTCTGAGCAGGAGCCTGTCCTCCTTGGCCCCGTCCTCCTCCCCACCTGCCCCTCATTCACCAGTGGGCCTGCACTGACCTGTCTCGTCTACAACTAGAAATCAAACACGTAATTGCACAGGTTTGAAGACGCAGAAGGGCTGTGCTCCTGGCCGCCTGCCTTGGACCAGCCAGGAGCTCCTATGGCAGCGTTTACTGGTGGTTTTGTGTCAAACCCTTCTGTGCTGGTGGGGTGAGAGTCCTTCTCCTTTCCCCTGGCTGCCGGCGGTGCAAGAGCTCAGCAGCGGGATGTGTACAATTACTTTTGTTATTCAGCCTGTTCTGCAGATATCGCTCCTCTGTTGTCCCTCCATAACAATTCCAAGCCTTTTAGCTGTTGATGGCTCGCCTGTTACTCTGGCACTGTGTTAGGATAACATCCAGATACATCTGAAGAGTGGAATTTATTTACTGTTTTTCCCTGAAAAGCTTTTAGCATGATACAGCAGCAGTGCTTTCACTTAGGCAGCCATTATTGTCAGGGGTTTTTTTTCCTGGTAGAAGTACATTTTCCAGAAGATGAAAAAGGACTCCTCACGATGTATAGCTCCATACTACTACATTTTAATATTCTATTTTCATGATCTTTCTTCTCAGGAAAGACCTATCTTTGGGAAACGGGGATGGTTTGAACTGCCAAGTTGAGCTAAGTCAGTATTTAGAGTGAACTGGACTGTATGTATAGTGCTGTCTTCCTCAGCTGTATCTTTTTCCATATCAAACTGGCTTTTCCTGGAACCGTAGCCTGCACTATCAATAGCGTGTATTATTAACAGCCTTGAAGCTTCCACAGATACTACTTAGCAATCAGCAAGGCAAAGCTGGATGGAAACACATCCGCATGGGTGCCTGCACAGTCCCGCGCAGACGCCTGCCAGCCGCGTTCAGGGCAGGAGGACAGGGCCGGCTGCGCTGGGGCTCGTCCTGCCACGTGTCCCGGGCGAGTTCCCACCTCGGGAATAGGCCCTCCCGAGCAAGTAGGAAGGGAAGGTCTGCGATGGCCTGCTGCCAACAAGCTGGATCTAGTGTTTCAGAGAGGATTTCTGTCCTGCAAGCGTAGGCGAACATGTGTATCGGCATTTTACATAGTTCATGCCCATTTTATCTGCAGGTGTGCTGGGGACCGGCATGTGGGCAGGCATGGCTGCAGTCCTGTGGCTTGCCCGAGGCTGACGAGTGGACTGGGGCAGCTAGGGGTGTGCGTGCCTGTGCGTGCCTCAGTTTTTTTTCGCTGCTCGGGTGCCAGCATGCAGGGGGAAGGTGGAGGGAGCCCCGTGCCCCTGCCCAGCCCCAAGCACTGACCCCCGCCGGGGGCTGCTCCCACCCGAGCCGGGACAGCAGGGGCTGCAGCCACTTTCCAGGCCAATCCGTGTGGCGACAGCTCTGCAGTGCACAGTAGGTTTGGCTGGTCTCAAAGACCGACAGTGAGGTTTGTAGTGGGGATTTTCCCCCTGGCAGGTTTTCATGCTGCTAC
>NW_009228211.1:407-2196 GCF_000690835.1 Fulmarus glacialis | reverse complement strand
AGGTGCTCCACCCTGCTCCCCTTCTGCTCTGCTGCTGTCTGCAGTCAGCCCCGTACCGAGCATTAGCACACACATCCCCAGAGCCTGGATGCGCAGGTGACACCCTCGGTTTCGGGGGAACAGGAGTGAGGAGAAACAGGAGCACCCCCATTCTTTGGAGGACCCACCCTTTGCAGAGCAAGCTACCCATGACCGAGACACGGGTATCAGGACACCCCAAGTTTTTCATAGCTAGTTTGTATTTATTTGCTCATTAAATAGCTGCTCTTCCCCCTGGGGTTTGCCCCACAAACTGCCTGAACCCCTTCTGCAAGACCAAGCCTCCCTCAAGCGTGGAGCTCGCCGTGGTTACACACAGTCCTCAGGGTGGGCATGCTTCTTTCTGGGTCGGCTGCTTGCTTTCTCAGCCCTAGGGTTTGCACCAAGTCATGGCTGTCCAGGTCTCCTAAAACGGTGGAAGGTGAATGAGCTGGCGCTCAAGGGACTTGTGCTTGTACGTTGAAGGGAAACCTGGACTTGGAACAGGCTGCCTTGACTTGGACATCCTCAGTCAAAGGAGGCAGGGCTCACCTCTGCCTCTGTCAGCAAGTCCCTGTTCCAGCACACATGTGAGAGGCAGGGCGCTCAGACTAGTGTTGCTTTGCTATAACTGTGATTAATACAGTAATTAAATCTGGTAGACGACACTGAGATACTCCCAGTGAATAGCATCGCAGCGCTTCTGTAGAGAACAGTAGTGAGGCTTAGTCAAAATAATTTTGACTGCAGTGGGGTTAGAAATATGCATTTCCAGCCTTTTTCACAACCTGTCTCATGGCTGAGTGCTGACCAGCAATAAATCTTACACTAAAATGGGAGAAATCAGGCCAAATTTATCCCTGGTAACAGGACGTCACACTGAACACGCATCTCCATCCACAGGACTGAGTTTGCTTTGCGCAGTCAAAGCCCGGCAGTGCCAAGGGCGGTGTTTGTGAGCCACCAGAGATGGTGCGTGCCAGCACAGATGTGCCAAGCGCTTCCAGCTGTGCCAGGAGCTAGCAGAGCTCTGGTGGCTTTTTCTAGGTGAGCTGCTGGGCCAGGCCAGGCAGCTCAGGAGTTCGCACACCCCTATGCATTCACCATGGCTGCTGGTGAGGAAGGCGGTCATTAAGAGCACCCCCCATTAGGAAGGCAGTGGAATCATAGCAGCACTGTCTAATCTGAGACTGCCCAATTTGAGCGTAAGCTGTGCAGTCAGAGGGGCGAGGGATTTTGGCACAAGGCAACAGCCATATCCCAAAGGAGATCCACTTGAGGAAAGAACAGAAGACAGCAAGATTTAGCATTAAGATCATAATTTTAGATAGCATTGCGCGAGCATCAACAATCTATATACATGAGGGTCTTTGGGGAACGCAATGCTGTAATAGCTATCCAAGCCAGCCTGAACAGTGAGGGTTATTTTTAATTGCAACTGAATGGATCTAACCTTGTGATGTCTGTTCACAAAGCATTGCTGGATTAATACAGGTTCCATAGTTGCTTCTGCTAGAAGACTTTAATGGATCAGCTTAGTTCTCTGCTCCATGATTAGAGCATTCTTACCCGCCTATCATGCATGAGGCAGATGGTCCCAGTGAAATCAGAGCATATTTATATTTTTTTCTGCTACTCAGCCAGCTGCCCACTGATTCTGTTGCATAGTGGTAGGAGGAGAGGAGCCTTCCTGGGTGAAGTTCACCCACCTTTTTCCCTAGCCCCGGTACCTCCCCCACCTCCTAAAATGCATCGGAGGAACCACAGAAGG
>NW_009228211.1:0-378 GCF_000690835.1 Fulmarus glacialis | reverse complement strand
CGCGGCTGGCCGTGGAGGGCAGCCACGCTCCCGCGGCAGCAGCGCGGCACTGTCTCCTGGCACAGATTCAGCCGCTTCCCAGTGCGCGGGGGGATGTTTTCAGTTCTATCGGCGATGAGAGCCGTTAAGAAGGTACAAGTACTAAAGAGATCCTGAGCGATGCCTATAAAATCTCTGAATCCCTGACAGAATCAATAGCGGGCTCTCAGGAGTAACTTCTTATCCAGGCCAACTTAAGCACATGCCAATGAGCCGTTAAAGATTTTGCGTTTTGTGGAGACACAGAATTCCTTTCATTGCGATTGTTGGACTCTAGACTGGGCGAGATGATGAAAAATCACATTAGAAATAGACTGTACTCCAAAGGCATTTTCCTCA
>NW_009228210.1:733-4991 GCF_000690835.1 Fulmarus glacialis | reverse complement strand
CTAGGGGTTTCACCCCTGGGCTGGACACATGCCTCCGGCAAGGAGCAGCCACGTGCCGGTCCCCGTGGGCATGCACACTTCACACGCGGGGTTGTGGGGGCTGTGCCCTGCCTTTACCGGTACACCCGGCCCCTCCTGCTGCCCCGGCACATTGCGGGGCTGACGGCAAATTAGAAGGGATGGACAGTCCCGCCCTCCCTTCCACCGGGCTGGTTAAAGGCTGTGTTTCCCCCCTTCCAACCTCGGTGGACACCGAAAGCCTTTTCTCCTGCCCTTTCCCTGCCTGTGCTTAGAGGCAGAGCAAGCATGAGAGCGGCCGGACCCCCAGAGAGCAGGGAGGCTGCCCGGCCACCACGCAATGGCAGACGCATGCCTCAATGCTGCTCCTGCGGGCTGCCAGCAAGTGAGCTGGGCCGCTATTTAGCTCACAGGCCGGGGCAGCTATTCCCTACGGGCTGCCTCACGCCGGGCAGAGGATGCACAGTTGGCCGCTGGCCCAGCCCCAGCTCGCAGGGCATGCCGGCCAGGTCGCCGGAGCATGGCAGGGCTCAGCATTACCCCTGGGTGCCGGCTGCACAGATGCTGCTGTGATGTGTGTGTAAGAACCACACCACAGCACTGGGGCATGGCAGGGACGCAGGATGCTCCTGACCTCTGCCCGCTGCTGCTGCTGCATCGCTGGAGTAAAGTTTCCAGCATCCCGGCATCTTCCATCAAACAGGAGGTGTTTCAGCAAGGTACACTCACCCTGCACAAGTGCAGGGGGAAAAGCAAAACACAGCGGGCTGGTAGGTGCCCAGGCTCAGCCTGGGTGGTCTCCCATGCCTTCTGGCCTTAAACTTGTGGGTCCTGTAAAGGGCAGTGAGGAAAGGGACAGCAGTGAAACGTGCCCCGTTCACAGAGGAGAGGAGTGCTGCACCAGCCAAGGGCAGCACACAGGCTCTCTGCTCCTGTGTGCGGCGGGGACTCATTAGCTCAGGGCTGGCTGTGCCTACTTTATTCTCTGGAAGCTTTTGTTCCCTTACAGAAATGTAGTCTCTCTCTCCCTCGCCCTTAGCCCCTTTTAATATTAAGGTCAATAGGTTGACGATTAAGCAGGAAAAGGGCATGAAGAATCAACCAAATTAAATCTTGTGTGCAAACAGGTGGGTGTGAAATTTCAATCAATGGCTGGTGTTAGCAGGGACCCCCGGGATCCCAATTTCCCAGGGGAAGACTGGGCAGCCCCAGGGGGATTTGGGTACAAAAACTCCAGACATGGGAGAATAGAAAAAAGTCTTCTCAAAAACCAATATTGACAAGGTCCCTGTGTTTGCACCCCGGCTTTCCCCGGCAGGACAAAGGGAGATGATTATCCCGAGTCCGGTGGGGAGGGGATGACGGGAGCTCAAAGGGGAGCCGGGCCCCCCCGGCTCCCCTGGCTCCAGCCCCTCCGCTTAATCCCTCTCTCGCCTGAGCTTTGAAGTCGCCAGAGGTCGAATATGGGATGTAAATCACGTTAGCCGCAGTGTGTGATCACGACGACGCTGCGAGACAATGCCGTGCTTCCCCCGGCACCCGCGGAGCCGTGGCCGGCACCGGGCTATAAACAGCCCTGAGCTGCGGACGAAAGCGGGGACCGAGGGTGGGCTGCGGCGGGAGACACCCATCGCAGGTGGGAGAGAGCCTCGTGCTCCGCTGCAGAGCCGGGAGCGGGAGCCACGGCGGGCACCGGCACCCTGCGGCTGTGGGGGTGCCGCTAGCAGGAGGCTCGTGATAGCAGGAGGCTCGTCCCTGGGATTAATTAGCAAAGGCTGTGGCCGCAGAGCAATGTAAAACACGAACAGTTTGCTGGGGCGTTGGTTACCGGGGCTGTCCCGCAGCGTTGCACATCTTGTAAGCATTAGCGTCACGTAAGAGGAGCCTGCACAGAAGGACGTGGGGTTTATTGGGTTGTAAACTGCGTTGTTCCCGTTACAGTAACGACGTTGCTGGTGAAGAAATGTGCCTTTCGCACACGAGGCTTGGGAACCAGGTGCGGCGGCGGGAGGAAACATAGCAGGGCTTGGAGGCTCTGCTGTCACCATTTGGGATAACAGAGAGGGAAACAAAGCAGGCGTGGGAGAAAGCAGGAGGAGGCACCAAGGAGATGCTACTGCTAGAACAAGGGCACCGCTGCCCGAGCGAGCAGCCCCAAGCACCAAGAGCTTCCCTGCCGATCAGAAAAATCTCCCGTGTTTAATCTTCCCTTAGCCAAAGAAGCAGCCTCCAGAAAAGTGATGGTGGACCCAAATAATTAACCCATTTCCTTCCTTCCCACTACCAAAAATGCATCCATTCTCTGCAGGCAGCAACTTGGGTGTTTTAAGTCTTTTTTCACCATTTCACACCCAAACCAGGACTGATCGTCCAAGACCAGCACCAGAGCTTATCAGCCATTGCCATCCCGCTGCACAGATCTGGATGAACTGCCTTACAGGCATGTCCCCACCAGCCTGGCTCCAAATGCCCCTGCTTTCTCCCCGGAGCTGCCACCTGCCTCGGTGGCCTCGGCAGACCTTCCTGAGCAGCCACCTGGTGGGAAACACAGGACCTCTCATCCTCCCCGCCCGGTGACAAGTGGCGGAGAGGAGCTGAGTGATGCCAGGGATCTGAACCACATGGCATGAGTGTGATCGCACGCACCCGCTAACAGGAGCCAGGCGCGGGTACCAGCCCAGCTCACCCCCCCGGGCTCCCCTTCGCCCCTCTGCAGCTGGAGGGGCTGCTCCATCCCTGCCCACTGCTGCAGCGCCCGAGCACAGGACCCTGGAAGTCAGAAAATATCTGCTTTCAAAGCTTTTTTTCTTTCTTCTTAATTGGGAGACCAGATGATGATTTTTTTTTTAACAAAATATGTTGTTATTGTGGAAAATATCTGCTCTCCACAGAAAATGCCTTGTGTTCGCTGTACACATTGTGGGCCATACCAGAAAACATCTGATGTGCTTCCAAAACCGCTGGGGCATTTCTTTGCCTATTAGAGTGCAAATTTGCTTCAGGAAACAAGTTCTACCTAGTTTGCACTGACATTTGCTGCAGCAGAAAGCAAGCAGCTCTGTCCCCATGCCACCCCTCCATCTCCAGGAGGTGGCATCGTAGGGGCACCCTGGCATGACCAGGCACCCAAACCTGCAGCACAAACCCTGGCTTCAACCCAAGCTTCGATCCAAGCTTTGACCCAAGCTTTGACCCAAGTCCGGTGGGCCACCAATCACCAACCACCAGCACCCACTGGGGCTGGCACAAGGGGGAACCACAGCTTCTTGGGGCAAAATGACTTCTGTTTGAGAAACACAGAGGAAAATACATTATTTTAGTCCTATCAACAGCTCCCCGGTGCCATGTGAGAGCCGAGAGGAGCACAGCGTGCCCACCAGGCTCCCAGGGTCGCGCTGGCCCAAGGGCAGTTATGGAGATGCCCTTTTCTGCCCCCCGCCCCATGTGAGCCCCCCAACACTGCAGCACTGCTCTTCATCCCACGTCAGAAGAAAGCTCTGAAATTTACTGTGGAATAGCAATGTTTGACTATTAGACCTGGAAAAGTGACCTGATTTTATCACCATTTCTTCTGCCTGTATTGCTGGTGTTTGACAATGTGAAGTACCAACAGTGCCCAAGACAAACATCTAATATATTTAACATTAGCCAGTACAGCTGTACAGCATCAACACTAATTGAAAGTTTAGAAAGCTAAGTCAAAACCAAACACTGCCATTTCAATTTAGCATTTTCCGTGATTATTCTATAGAAAAGAAAAAATTAAAAAAAAAAAAAGAAAAAAACCTGAAAAAGCCTGAAAAATTTCACTCGTTCTTTAAAATTCATCTGTGATTAGCACAGATGTCAGGATGCTGATTGCAGCAGCTCTACCTGCTGTGTCCGTAGCACAAGGTGGGAAGCACCCGGGGACGACTATTACGGTCCCTCCACAACAGCTCTGGCTGGGTCAGGCTCTGGCAGCTGGGACTTAAACTCTGCCCCGCTTGGGAGGAGCTGCACCTTTTCCAGCTGGGGACTATTCCTTGACACTGTTCCCCCTAGCAAAGCCTCTGGGGACAGTAAAGAAAATTGCCTGTGCCTTCTCACCTGAAACACACCTTGTTTACTAACCGCTCCTCATCAAGTGTTTGTAGGGTCAAAACCATGATGGCTCGCCTCACGTGCCAGAGAGCCCGGGGGCTCGTTAGGCGAGGGCTGGCTTCGCCAGCAACGAGCCCGGTGAAGATTCTGCGGTGCC
>NW_009228210.1:0-702 GCF_000690835.1 Fulmarus glacialis | reverse complement strand
GCGCCCCAGCCAGCCAGGCCACAGCCATATTCTGAATTTCTTTCTTTTTTTTTCCAAGCAGTCTTCTGAGAAAACATCTGCTGTGTCCCAAGCCTGCACCGGAGTTGAAGATCAAAATAAAGGACTTTTGTCTTTTTATTAAGCATTTTAGCAAACGTGACTATTACATTCATATTATATTTCCCTGTTTTGTACAAACACGTTTAAGTCAGCACTAAGAGGATTATGTTTATGGCGCACCAATCTCTGCTCAAATGGGCTGACTAAAGAAACTCTTGTTAAACAGTATTTTCTCTAATGCCTGTTGCTTTTCTTCCTTGCCTTAGTCCTCAGACATCTATCCAGGCTCCCTAAATCCACCCTCCTCATAAGCTTTCAGATCAAGACTCTTCCCCCCTCCACCCCCCTCCGCACCCTTTAATACAGCTGAAGATGAACATTAGCGCTTGGTTCAACTGCACTGGAAAGGGAAAGGGCAGATTCATCAAAATCTTTATACCTCCATAGAAAAATGTAGCCTTTTGCCTTTCCTCGAGTGAATGCCTTTTCTAGAGGGTATTCATTAGGGGTTCGGTCTGTTTTTGCAGACAGCTCCACAGATGTTGACATTTTTTTTCTTCGCTGGGTTAAGACGCCTTCTATAGGCTTTCAGTCTTCATTTGTTACTTCTTTATTATCCAAGAAGGGTTTTTCTTTCTTTTT
>NW_009228209.1:381-836 GCF_000690835.1 Fulmarus glacialis | reverse complement strand
CGGCCCTATAGATCTATAGGGTGAGGCAGGCACAATGGGAGCTGGCATACCTGGTTGCTTGGAAACAGGGGAGGTTGGAAATGCTCCTTCCAGTAAACAGCCAGGCTAGAACAAAACTCCGCAGGCTAAAAATAGGGAGGCAGGATATGGAAATAAAATAAAAAGCATTGCTTTACCCACCCGGGGCAGAGTGCGGCACCCCCATGTCACCACCGGGCACCCCAATGGGTGGATGGGGTGGATGGTGTGAGGGTGCATCACCGCACCCATCACTGTGCATCCCCCTCAAGGTGTTTCTCCCCACCCACGGTCCTGTGTGCTGGTCCCAGTCCCGCAGTATTGACTGGGCCCAGTTGCCTGCTTGCAGTGGAGGAGGAGCACAGTGTGGGGCATAGGTATAGGTTTACATCCCACACTGCCCTGTGTGGGATCAGACCCAAGCCTGGGCACAGACC
>NW_009228209.1:0-217 GCF_000690835.1 Fulmarus glacialis | reverse complement strand
CCCCTCTCCCCGCCCCCATCAGCATCGCGGCACCCAGCGCATCCCCATCCCCGCTGGGGCTGGCCGGGGGGGTCGCAGGGAGCATCCTCCCCTCCCCGCAGGCAGCCTTCAACCCAGGCCGGCTGCCTCCTCCTCCTCCTCCTCTCACCGCCCGGGCACCTCAGGGCTGGCAGGAGAACAATAGCGTGGAGGATGAGTAAGATGGTCCCCATTGCCT
>NW_009228208.1:0-10639 GCF_000690835.1 Fulmarus glacialis | reverse complement strand
CGAGCGGCTGCGTGGTGTTTAGTTGCTGCTGGCATTAAACCACGACACAGGCTTGAACTGGTTCAGAATTAGTTTGAAAAACATTATCAGAAAATAAGTGCAGAAGCAACTCCTAGACAGGAGTATCTGTTGCCAACATACCCTCTGTTTACCCCAAGAAGAAATTTATTCATAATTTTAAAGGTCTACAGAATAAAAGAAAAAGTAAGCAAGGCTTGAACAAGGTTAGCACAAAATTAGGAGCATGGAGAACTAAGAGGATGGGCATTTCCTCCCTAGATTCATATGAATTTAAAATTCCACAAAAACGTTTTTTGAGACTATTATCAATTCTGCTTTACTTTGTAGTTAGCTGTTTTTGTGGTGACAAAAGTTGGTATCATAAAATATTTCTTACAGGATACAATGAACAAATAGGACATAGGATCTGTCAGTAAATAAACATCTCTATCCAATATTATAAAGTAAAAAAATATTTAAAATACAGAGAATATACTGTAAAATAGATATTCTAATGTAATTTTATTGGATCACAAAGAAAATGGAAACTTTTCTAATAGTGCAGTTAACAGATGACAAAATCAGAATATCCATTCTACAGAGGTGTGCATATTAAAAGTATGTGTACATATATTTGTACTATTAGAACCTCAACCTTTTTCCAAACTCTTATGATTTTGAGTTGAAAAAAATTAAGGAAATTAAAATCACTTGGCTTGATGGCACTGAAAGGTAAAATTTTGATTTTGGCAATTTATCTTGCAACTGAGTAACATAAATATGTCATAGCAAATATATTGAAATGAATACATATTCTGAAATGAAAAGTCACAATGTTCTGTCAAATGTGGAACATCTTCACTTTATTGAAATTATTTCAGCATTCTTTAAAGAAATGTTATTGAAATCTAGCTGCTTAATTTTAATGAGGTGTCGTTCCTCAATGAAAACAGTATTATCTCAGAACATTTTATAAGATTTCACATTTTTTTTTTTACGTCTCTGATGCAAATGTGTATTTGACATTAACAACTCAAAATGGGAGGCACGAAAAGTGTTTCATATTGGCCCAACTTTGCTTCCATGGAAAGAAAGGAGGTGGAGAGAGTAAGTTACTGCACATTTCACAAGCTACATACATGACTACTGCATCAAGAGAGTTGTATCGAGCAGTGTCATAGCAGAGTGTCGGTGAATTTACTCCTACTTCAGACCATATCCTATTACAGACAATTATATATTATTTTTCCCAACTCCAAAATGTTAAACAGAGAACAATAAAGATACCTAGGATAAGACCCTGCTTATCAGCCCGTTGTCTCTATAAATTACACAGAGGCAAGCTTTTCAAATTTATCCTGCCTTTTAAGAACATCTCACCACAAAAATATTTTGGAACTAGCACTGAATTAAATCCATTGTACTTTCCTGCGACACTGATGAAGGAATTGTGTGCTATGTTTTCATGACAAACACATCATTAGTGTACATACATTTAAGCTGATTATTTCATTCAGCACAAGGGACATTATGGTTAGAATGACACAAAAGCACAAATCACACTTGATGTTTCCCAAATACCAAGCTTTGTGTGATCTAATCAAGATTTCATCAAATGTTTTATTAAACTCAGTCACATGAGCCTTGCTGAAGCCAGATGATCTCTTATTATCAACTAGCAGTAAATTACATTCATTTTTGAACTGAATTTCAATGAAACCCTTCCTAAAATACTTGGAAGCTAGAAGGGAGTCAACTTATAAAAATACAAAATCACTGTTGCGTTTTTCCCTAGAAATTAAATGGTGAGCAGAGGAAATCAGGGTTATAAATGTTACGGATCACAAAAAAAGTGGAGATTATGATACTAGGAATATATGGTATGATCATTAATGACCAAAAGGAATTCACTTTGATTTACCAGTTACTCCTCATTTCTATTACAAGTAGTATCCTTTTAATTACAAGACAAATAATAAGAAAAGATTCCTGACTAGTAAGATAAATCGCATGCTAGTAAACAGCATAAAAATTACCGCATGTGTCCTCCATATTCAAGTTACATTTTCAATCTTTTATATGTAAGATGAACAGGGGAAAGACCTAAATATACATATTTAAAAGCATGAATGAGCCTCTCATTCAGAGGGTGAGAAAGAAAATGCTGAAAAGAGGTGTTTCTGCAGCAGGCCTTTCTGAAACACACCTTATGTTAACAGTAGCATGCGTTACTGATGAGTATCAAAGGTAGGAAGAATCTTGACTTGACCATCCACTGAACTAATTCTACACCTGAGGTATGCCAAGTGGAGGAATGCCTCTGTTAACCTGCAAATAAAATCAACATTTCTTATCAAGAGAGAAAGGATATTTCTCTGTAACGTGCACTCCACAGCTGGAAATCATGGCACTAATTTAGCAGAAAGTACAATTGTAAGTAAGAATCCTACTTAAAAAAAATTACCTCAGAAATTACAGAACTATACACATAGTAGGGATACAGCTCTCTGCAGCACGTGCGAGGGCAGACCTGGTTCTTACCTGTCACCGTTCGCACGCATGTCTGTTAAGTAGACAGCCTGGTTTTCATCACTCCTTTCACACCAACTAAACCTTTTAGCAGAAAGGCACTTTCCCTGGTAATGCACAGCTACACACCCAAGGCACATGTCAGTCAGGTAAAATGACCTATTTACAATTGCTTCCAAAACCGGCCGATTATGTTTAGCTTGGCATACTACACTGGGCACACCCTGGCAGGATAGCAGGGGCGTGCCCTGTGGGGTGCCCTGTTTGGGAGGAGGCCATGAACCATGGGCTGGTATCAGGAGGAGGAGGGCAGGTGATGTGAGGAGACACCAAGGAGATGCTCTTGGGGAAGACATGTGAGGGAGAAGCATTTGGAGGCACATACCAGGAGACATGCTCTTGGGAGGAGGCACTTCATGCCAAAGATGGACATCCCTGACGGTCGGTGGCCCGCAGATGACCTATGCTGGAACACAGACACCTCTGAGGGACTGTAGCCCATGGAGGACCCATGCTGGAGCATGTACACTGAGAAGCATAGAGGAGTGGAGGATACCCAGTAGAGAGCAAGAAGCAGCAAGAAGAGAGAAAGAAACTGTTACGCACATGACCCCAACCTCCTGCACCACCCATCGCTCAGCCAAAGGAACTGGGATAGACTGAGTTTAACCCACAGTGAAAACTAAGAATTCGATACCAGAGAGGGGGCAGGATAGGCGCTCAGCTTAAGCTGAGCTTAGGAAAGGGTTAAAAAAGGTGTTTAATTGTTTATGTTTTCTTTTTTGTCAATTACAGATTAGTGATTAGAAGTTTATATTAACTGGCAATGTATTAAACTAAGTACAAGTTCCCTGAGACTGTATTTTCTGCAACACATCCATAATCTATCGCATTTTTATGGGAGTTTCACTGTCATCCAAGTGGTGGGATTCATCAAAAGGAGGGAATAAAACTGCATTATCAGCTTAATTATTACTGCTACTCCTCCACTGGAAGAGGTCTGGTATATGACTATTTTTAGATATAAAGATATTCTCATGTGAAATTTATGGCCCTGATAACCATAGTAAATGTTCAGGACTGCTTGCTCCTCATTATTTTTGTTTATGTTATGTTGCAATTGTTTTACATTTTTACAGTTGATATAAACTTGGTAGTATGTCTTGCTTCTCAAGTAATGCCAGCACTGTATTTAAACTCTTAACTGCAAATTGGAAGTCTAAACTGGACACCTATTTGGAAATTGAGTGTAAGGTATGAAAAAGAAGGAAATGGCTGATTTTAAATAATATTAATGAGTAACTGATAGGCCACATAGACTTTTCTACCAAAGTACACTAAATCATTCAAGTAGCGAAAATATAGCAGTCACTTTGACCCTTGCTGTGATATAACCACTTTTAGATTCCATTATGTTATACTACTTCCTACACTACAGATCTTTTTCAGATTGATACCTCAGTAGGTTGAGACCTCAGCTTCTGTAATAATCTAATATAGAAGTTACAGCAAGTTGACAGGAAAATGGCAAAGAAATAATCATTTACTATAAAGGAATCACAGAATCATAGAATTGTTTAGGCTGGAAAAGACCTTTAAAATCATCAAATCCACCTGTTAACCTAGCACTGCCAAGTTCACCACTAAACCATGTCCCTAAGTACCATAGCTACACCTCTTTTAAATACCTCCAGGGACGGTGACTCAACCACTTCCCTGGGCAGTCTGTTCCAATGTTTGACAACCCTTTCAGTAATGAAACTTTTCCTAACGTCCAATCTAAACCTCCCTTGGTGCAACTTGAGGCCATTTCCTCTCGTCCTATTGCTTGTTATTTGGGAAAAAAAGAGACCGACACCCACCTCGCTACAACCTCCTTTCAGGTAGTTGTAGAGCACGATGAGGTCTCCCCTCAGCCTCCTCTTCTCCAGGCTAAACAACCCCAGTTCCCTCAGCCGATCCTCATAAAACTTGTGCTCTAGACCCTTCACCAGCTTCGTTGCCCTTCCTTGGATATGCTCCAGCACCTCAATGTCCTTCTTGTAGTGAGGGGCCCAAAACTGAACACAGTATTCATGGTGCGGCCTCACCAGTGCCGAGTACAGGAGGATAATCGCTTCCCAGTCCTGCTGGCCACACTATTTCCATCTTTCTTGGGAGCCTCCTTTTAAGTATTAAAAGGCCGCAATATGGTCTCCACAAGCCTTCTCTTCTGCAGGCTGAATCTAGAAAGAACCTACAAAAAGTTGCCCTTTTGCAATTAGACTGGTTTGAAAGACTATTTTCTTGTGGGTTTATTTTTGTTGTTGTTAATTTGTTAAATGTTACTAACAGCTAGAAAAAATACTGTCAACATCTTGTCTCTTCTATTCCTTCAGAGATTAAATGCAGAAGTCAACAGGTAACGGGTTAAATCAGTAAGTATGTTAGTTTATCATTCTTCCCTGATGGCAGGAATACCTCTAGATATTATGATAAAGATAGAAATATTGACTGCAAGCCTGTAGTGACTGGGTGAGTCCTTCAATGACCATTCAACTGACATGAAAAAGGTAATTCTCTGGGGATAGATGATTCCCAGATAGTTAAATGTATTGGTAGCACTTCCACAGAGATAAATAGAGTGAGAGGTAGGCAGCACAGCTGGAAATGAGGGAGAGCAGGCCATTCAGTGTACCTGATACTGAAACAGATGTGCAGAGGCTCATACCCTGTGTAGGCACTCGGAGCACCTGTGGGTACAAATCTTTTGGAAGGAGGTTAAATAATAAACCCACTCTCCATAAAGAATTGGAAATTCTTAGATTCCCTATGCTCAGTGGTAGCCAAGCTCAGTTTGTTTTATCATTAGAGGAAAAGGTTTATAGAGTAACTCTCACCTCAAGGTTGAGACTCACATGCTACTGAACACAAGTCCCGTACTGTGGAGGTTCCTTTCATTTGTTTTTAGCAGCAAATCTGAGCAAACACATTACTTCTGACAAAGAAAAGTGGCTGCAGGTTTCAGATGTAACCTGCTATTTGTGACTAACTATGTGAAATAGAATTAGTTCTGTTTGCCTGACAACATGAGAGGGTCCACGTCTTATGTATTTCTGAATTCCACACTTCCAACTTGAATTTGTAAAGCATGATATTGGTTTACAAAATACAAAGTAGATGTTTTTTCAAGGCACAGCTATATAGGTATATATATAACTATATGAACTATCTAATCCAATAAACCCTTTCAGTTCAGCCTAACCCTAATGATAACATTAAGTTTGAAAATGAGAAGGTGGAGAAATGATTACTCTTTTGAAGAATTAAACACTATTTGTGTAAGCTTCTTTCAACTGCATGCATAAATATTTAAAAGGCTCAACCCTTACATTTAGTATTTTAAATCTTCCTCTCTTCTTATTAGCTTTAGCAGAAAGAAAATCAGATTCAGGACAGAATTTAACAAGAAATGCTTCCGTAACAATTTCCTAAAACTAAGATGCTACCAAAAAAGTTCGTTCTAGAGCGGCCATTTCTGAAGAGAAGTTTCATTTATGTGAAGTGTGGGACCGATCTGAAGTGATTCTGATATGATCTGAAGTGCTGCAGATGCTGTACGTGCTTCAGTAAATAACATGCAAACAACACTGATTAAGATCATTTCAGTCATTTCAATTCTTTTTCAATGTTGATTTTCAATATGTTATAATCCCTTTTGTAATTTTTAAAACCTTGCCATGATGATGAGACAGTTTCAATCATCCCCTTTTTTGAGGTCACAGAAAATTTGACACGAAAATGTGTAGTTTTTTAGTTGCTCTTAACAGAAATATCTACTCTGAAAGGGTCCCTTTGAAATATAAATCTATGAGGTTTACGAGATCACTGATTTATTTCATTTAATAGAATCACATCTGTGGAAACAGCAAATTAAGTCATGATAAGGCCAAGCACCCTGAGGAGTCAGAGACAAGGATGGTTATTAAGCAAGGAGCAGTTAGGAAGCAATCATGCTGCTCTCTCTTTCCATCCATATAAGGCATTTCAGACTGGCTCTGGAGCAGTCGCTTCATCCCAGTGGCTGAAGTAACCATCAGCACACTGAAGCAACTTCTGTTTAAACACTAAGATCAGGTTCACAGATTAATCCTTTCAGTGCAGATTGGCACACTGAAATGCAGTCTTAAATTTACATCTTTTTTTCTTGTACTGCTCTTGGACATCCACAGACCAAATAGCTTTTCACTTCTAAACCAAACAAAACCTTTTAAGAATGACAAAACTATTGAGTGTGCTATATGTAGGTCTGATCCTGATACCATTGATATCAGCAGTTTAGCAATTTAATTTCAGTGGGAAGACTAGATTGATTAAGCAACGGACATTAATAAAAATAGGCAGTTATTAGTGTGGTTTAAAATCAGGCAAGTAATCTGTTTCAGTGATAAATCCTGAGGAAACCTAAATACTTGGGTGAGCGCTCCATAATTTCAACTCCTATATTTGGTAAGGTGCAAAGAGATGTTTTTTTCTTTGTTCAGTCAGAACAGAAGATTACAGAAATAATTCTGCTGTTTCAAAAGAAATAACTAGATAAAGAGATACCCTAGTCCCACATTAAATTCAATAGGAATTTGTTCTGGGAGTAGGTGTACATGCAGAGAAAGTAAAAGAGAAAGTGAAAATGCAGTATTTTATTAGGAGGAAAGATCTAGAAAGAAAACAGCATCCTTTCATTTAGACATGAATATATTTCTTTCTAATGGATGAAGTAAGTTTTGACTGAGAAGACCACCCTTTTTATAGAAAGGCATTCTTTGGATTATCTTAATTGTAGGCAGGGTCTTGATCCCAACATATGATCCTACCCACTTCAGACACCCAAGCTTACAATTTTACTTCTAAATATGATCCAAGGAAAAAGATCATAAACTAATTCCTAGATATGTTGATGCTCCCTGGCATACACTGGCTGCCTAATCTTCTTCCAACAGAGCCAAACAGTTCATAACTCTGGTCTACCTGGATACTTAAGTACAGAAAGAATTGCGTTGCCAAAGCTTCACAGTGCAGTCAGGCTATACCAGGAAATCTGGCTGAGAGATTCTTAGGAAAAGACCCAGTTATTTCAGAGAAGATGGGAAAAGGTTGCCTTTACTGGAGTAATTTAAATCTCCAAAATAAGTAGCAAAGTATATTATTTAAATTTTTTCATGTGTTTCAGTTATATTTACTGAAAGGTGGTACTAGCCTTGATATTTTGTAGTATTTGTTTATTTGGTAATTTCAGCCTCATGAAAGTTTGTCTTACAACATGTATTTTGTTGCATCACACACTTTTAATTTAAAAAAGAGCAGAAAGCTCCATAGTGGACCTTGTTTCCTCCCAACCCCCTGCTGCCTAATTCCTAAAGCACATAAACATTGGTCTCTTTATTCTACGTCTATTGCATCTTTTAGACATCTCACACTCACCTGCTGATAAATAGGAGTTCAAAGCCAAGAGAGGCTACTTGTCTGAGCTAGATCCTCAGTAGTTTCAAAGAAACTTGGTTCAGGCCAGTAAATTTGCATCGAACACATCAGCTGATGATCTGGTCTATAGCTGGTGAGCATTAGGCTTATACATAATTAACACTATTCAAAAGAGTCCCTACAGACTTGATTTTTCCACATCATTTTAAAGTAGGATGAGTAAGGCTGAAATTAACGGGGTGAGCACTGCTATAAAACTGATGGCAGAGGAAACTGTTATTTCCCTTCATTTGACCCATCTTTTTCCATTTCATCAGGCACTAGAGGAGAGAGGCACAGGATCTGGTAACACCAATATGCCATGCTAACTGTCTGGAGAGCTACCTAAGCTGGCTAAGGTTTAATGTCATCTGCTGCACTTAACGATGCACTTCAGCAGCAGCAAGATAGGGAATTGCCACATAATTCTCTACTTGTCTCTACTCTCCACTATGCCAGCCAAAACCAGCACAACTTGAGAGTGAAGAAATTTGCAACAAAATTTCTAAGATTGGGAATTATTATGACTGGAAATGTGCGCATAAGCACTAAACCTGAAATATAAAACAAGGGTTAAAAGGGTTACAGGGTTAAAAACCCTGTATTGACAATATAGGACATTGTTTCCAGAACACCATTCCCAGCAGTAAAATTAAGAAATTTATTACGTCAAGAGTAAAAGGCTTGCACTCGGAAATATGACACAGATGACTGTCAGCAAAGACCCTGTGTCCTAATACCATGAAGATGGCAGTAAGATTGCAGTTTATCACATATATCAGTTCTTTTCCTGTTAGCTGCTGAGGAAAACAAATTGCAAACATATATTTCAAGCATATATGCCAAAAAAGGAAAAAAAAACCCAGACAGCAGGCAAGCAATGGGGCCTAAGGTCTATGGAGACTGAAGTAAGCAAGATTCTGAGCCAAATTATTCTGACCCTAACAGCTCGTAACTACTAAAGGTTATAGAAGATCTGCCCAAAGACTGTTTTGTCATTGCCAGGCAAAAGGACCCAGAGCTGTCCTGAGGACTCGACTGCCAAGTCTCTTCATTGAACTACTAAAACCGTGTATGTCTCAACATATAAAGCATATGACTCATATGGAGGAGTTTGATTCTATTGGATGAGAAATAAACAATTGCATGCAGTATTCTCCCCAGTCTTCATTTTCTTTTTGCAAATAGCAAGGCTCCTAAACAATTAGGTATTTCAGAAGTGTTGCTTTCTTCTACTTGCATGCATTGGCAAAAATCTTAACATATTCAATGCTATTTAATATGCATTTACTATGGTCCTAATGCTAAAACACTGAAGTCAATTGAAAGTTAGTATTTATTTTCTTTGGGTTAAAAAAAAAAAAAGAGTCAAGACATTGTATTTATACTTCACTTTTGGCCTAGAAAGGGATCACCCACATTAATGTTTCAGGACAGATCAGGAACATGCTTTTGAAGCAAATCCTCTAAACTACACTTTCTTTCATATTGCAAAGTAGTCTCAGAGTACACGAACTCGATGCAGAAGTTGAACCAGAACATGCACTCAGAGCACACTTTATGTTCTCCAGCTGCTAATGGGCATTTATCTAATGGGAACAAACTACAGCTAGTTCAAAGTAAAAATCATGCATACTATACCCACTGGTACCCCAGCACGAGCTGTAGTTACCCGTCACAGGTACCACTACTACTTAATGAAGACAGCACCAAATAGCCTTCCATTTATCTGATGGGGTAGAAAACATCAAGATGTATTCTGGTTTCTCCACTTTGACTCCTTTGCCCTCAGCTTCCTGCTTGTACACAGTAAAAATCTACGCTTCTGGTTTCTCCATACTGATTTCTGCAATGATCCTTTTCTGTCAGTCTTTTATGGTTTTGTTTTGTTTTGTTTTTTATTCTCAGTCTCCCTACTGTGAAAAACCTGCTGCATTAATGGCCTGGTACTGGAAATCCTTACTCTGCCAAAAGGTCCAGAGCTGTCCGGCAGATCTGCGAGCTGGGCGAGGACCATCCCAGCCAGGAAGCCCTTGCAAAGCCCATTTGCAGAAGCTCAGCCGAGCTCCCCCTGCTCAAAGCTGGCTCTCGCAGAGTGCTCAAGCACACCCCTGACGCACATCAACAGACTTCCAAATTGATGACACAGTACACTGGCTTAAAGGTATACAGTCTTTTAGGGTTTTCCTGCATTAAAGCCAGATACTGTGATTAGAAACTGGAGGGTTTGGGGGTTTTTTTTGCAATTATATTTTAAGTAAAATTCATTTCCACCTCAAATTAGGTTAAAAAAAATTATAAAAGTTATTTTCCTTTTTTTAATACGAAACAAAAAACATATTTGCTTCTAAGCAGAAAAGAGAACAAAGCTACCACCACCACCCCCAAAACCCACTCTCAAAAGAATGAAAACACTGTTTTTCAATGTACTGCCCGCATACCTGCAAGGCTCCTGCCTGCACCACTGTCGTCCCGCAGGAAACAGAACTAGTAAGTGCCGTTAAAAGAAGCCACCTCCGGCCAAATGCCCAGGCTCGCCAAGGCTGCACTAGCCCTCTTCTGCTGCGCCCCCGGCAGCGGGCTCTGCTGGGCACCACCCGGTGCGCTGTGAGGG
>NW_009228207.1:25079-32230 GCF_000690835.1 Fulmarus glacialis | reverse complement strand
AGAAGGGACGGGTGGGGGGAAGGTGTTTTAAGATTCGATTTTATTTCTCATTACGCTACTCTGATTTTGATTGGTAATAAATTAAATTAATTTTCCCCAAGTCAAGTCTGGTTTGCCCATGACGGTAATTGCTGAGTGATCTCCCTGTCCTTATCTCGACCCACGAGCCTTTCGTTATATTTTCTCTCCCCTGTCCAGCCGAGGAGGGAAGGGATAGAGCGGCTTTGGAGGGCACCTGGCATCCAGCCAGGGCCAACCCACCTCAGTGATGTACACAGAAATACTAAAGTTTGACAGCTCCTCATTTAAGCAGGAGTGCAGTAGTTCTCCCTTGGTAGTTCCAGTAGATGGAGCAGCTCCTAACCCTGGCGCGGGCTCCCGGGGCTCTCTGCCGCGGCCGTCTCCCTCGCTCTGGACTTTTCCTCCTCCAGAGCTTCACAAGCACACGGTGACAGTCCCTCAGGCCTCCAACCGCATTTTGGAAGAAAAACGAGGAACAAACAGGTAGTATTTATTCTGAAAGACCAATATATATCGAGTCAAGCATAAAATCACAAACAGAAAAGTAGCACCAGTGCTGGAGAGAAATCAGTTTGCCCACAAAACTGAAGAGAAGCGATGTGGATGGATGCACAGCCACCCCATGAAAGTACTGCATGGGCAGTGGTTAAGTTTTCATATGTCCCTGCAGGGACATATGAAAACTTAACCACTGCCCATGCAGTAAGCTGACACCCATTTTTTAGCTCACATATATCATCTGACATCATTCAGCTCCCTGGTGGGTGAAATGGAGCCGGGGTGCGAATCCCACAGAGGCAGGACCCCAAGACCCCGTCCCAGCAGCTCATGTTGCAGCCTGTCACTGATACAGCGGTCTGGACCAGCCAGACTAGCACTAAGCCAGGACCTGCTGTCCCACTTCCATGTCACGGTGCAGACACAACCTTCTGGGGTCCCCTGGGGACAGACCTTCACCTTCCCAAGACTCCAGCATATGGACCATTTAATGACAGATTGCACGTTGCCGTGCCCCAGCTGAGCTGACCTAAGTGTCCGCATGCCCAGCCCACAGATAGTGTTGTACACAGTTCAAGTTTGCTTTGCCTTCATTAATCTTTTCCAGCAACAGACGGACTCCCAAGCAGTAGAAAACTGCCATATCAAAACCAGTTCTCTTCCAGTTTCTCACTGTACTGGGGAAACTGTTGTCCAGAAAGAAGGAACCAGAAGCAGAAGCCTCCAGCTGATTCCTTTTCTCCAGGTCATGGAAACAGGAGGCAGCACAAGGCAGAAACCACCACTTGATAAGTCAAGAGCAAGAAAATCAGTCATGCTGAATACAAAGACAGGAAAGCTATGCTCTAGCTGTCTTCTGACAACTACAGGGCACACATGTCAGTAGGACATATATTGGCCCACTTTGGGTGAGATACGAAACATAACTGGGAAAGGTCTGAAAAGCACACATGTAAGAAGCTAAACCAATTAAAGAAATTGTGATAGACCCATAAAAAAAATACAGTTAACCAACAAGATGATAGCGAAAACGTAACCATCAAATGTACAAGAGGCAAACCAGAACTGGTGCCATCGCAGTCAGACTGCTATATAGCATGTCCTACTGACAGGATGGCTTGTTACTTCACTGTGTTTCCTAAATAAATGAACTAGAAGGGCAAACCCATCCTTGAACTGAGGCTGGGGTCAAAGATGACAAAGTGAGGCAGGGTGCCCTGGCTGAAAGTGACAATGACTGTCAAACGATCAATATTAACGGAGAAGAACCAGTCCTGACATAGTCAAAAGCTTATTACTATCACTGACTTTTAGATCCTTCTTCTGTGATTTCTCTGATTAGTCTGGAGGGACAGTGGTTTTCCCTCTGGATAATTTCAAGAATATTTTCCCTGTCTCAGAATTTTAGCAGATTAAAATTCATGTACTTGGGGAGACTTCCAGAAGGTCTCTGGAGCTACACGATGACAAATTCCCTCACTACTGCAGTCTGCTTTTGAACCGATCCTGGATGATGGGACTTCCCTCTTGCGCTTTGCAAGTGCTCAAGGAAGCTCTTTCACAGGCGTAAATCAGGGCAACTCACTGATTTCTGTTCCTGAGGAGAATTAGCTAGATCACCATTTTTAATCAGTCTAAGATTTTAGGGCAAAAAAAATTGTTTTAAATGAGTCAGAGCAAAATCCATCATCCCTTCAGCACTGTGCATATTTCTCTCTACTCTGTAATTTCATCTTTGGAAATCCCAGCAATGTCAATAAGAGCAAACTGAGAGTCCCAAGGAATAATGAAATAAAGCAAAATATTCAGTGTTACATTCAGCACAACTTAGGAATGATTTAAAAACTAAAGTGGAACTTCTACAAAACCCTGAGGAAGTTTTACATTTTGTAGTGTCAGCAAAGCAGGAATAACCATCCTTCCCTCCACAGAAATTCACAAAGAGCTATAAACATCTACAATAAATCTAAGACTTGTGACCATTTCTTAAATTGAATGTGTTGAAGGGTCTTTGTTGCAAATCCCAAGGTACTCTCAGTATTATTATATTTTATTATACTACTTAAATAAGCTTTAAAATTCATACACTGGACTAGGTGTATTAACTTCCATAGTAGCTGTAATCCAGTAAAGAGTTTGCAAAAGGAAAAAAACCTTAGTAAATTTTTTTATATTGTTTTATATTTCAATATAAGAGCTAATATTGATTCTTTCAGTCTTGGTATTATGTGTTAGATTAAAAAGTCTGTGAAAACCGTTCCCTAATTTTCTATGAGCTCTTTTATGTGAATGGATAGCTGAAATAATAGCCACCTCCAGCCTAAACATGGCACACGCCATCACCCAAAAAAGAAGCACATACAAAAGGCAAAAGGGCTTTACTTGCTATTCTTCTGTGAACATGCATATTTTAAGCAGATAAACAGGGAGATCAAAGGAAACAGAAATGCAAAGGATACAACAAAAAAACATCACCAGCATGACAAGGTAAAAGAGAAAGCAGAAGTGCCAGGGAAAGGGCATGCGGCTTGCAGAGAAAAATCACTGCCTCTTGTCGCCCGAGTCTTTCGAAGTTCAGAAAAAATTGATTTTGTATGTTGCTTAAAAGCAAGCACCCCTGCCTGAGAAGGGGACTACATTTCTTCTTCAGTTTCTTCTCTTCATGAGAGCCCGCCGCTGCCACCCAGCACGTGTCTGGAGATCCCCACGTCCAGGCAGGCTCCCATGAAGTCAGTGTGTCCCCAGAGGCAGAAGCATCCACAGGCAACGCTCAGACCATGAGGGCAAAGGGTTTGCAGCGATTCCTGCCAGCTCCCAGGCTGCTTAACGTTAAACAGTCCTGCTGGAACCAATTGGTCTGCTCACGTTGGTACTCTTATTCACAGCTCCCCTAGATGTTGCATGCTCACGTCCTAATTTTAAAAGCCAAAAAAAAAAAAATCACCAGTGTGGGGTTATGATCAGAAGTGTAACGTGAAGGAGAAAGTGGTGTAAGAAGGGAGAATTAGAGGAGTATACTGAAGTGTTAGTACAAGCGGCTATTGAAAAAAATGAAGAAAACAACATGCTACTGTAAAACTTCAAGTCCAATGGTAGTAAAAGGAAAGAAAATTTAATAAGTCAATTATTATTCATTAAACCTTCAGACTGTGATAGGACTTAGAAACCGACTGTGTTGGCCTTCACTGGGTTATCAGTCTGGGGGCTCCACCACCACAGAATACCCCAATTCAAAGAAATCCCGCAGCTCAAAAACTCTTTTGCAGACTGCACAGAATACTCTCCCAGAGAGGCTTTGGAAACCCAGGAGACACAACACTGAAGCAGAAGCAATCCTGCCTAAGAAGCCTCCCAGCTCTTCTTTCTCTGACCTATTTGTGAAAATTCCCCAATGAAGGAAGCTCCACAAGCTCCCCGGGCAGCCTGTTTCACTGTCCTTACTGGGCCGTCCCATCCAAACCAATTGCCACTGCAGGTTTTGCAGCATCCCACATCAGCTGCAGCGCGTCATGACTCTGTTAAACATGGATTTTGGCTGGTGTATGAGGCTTTATTTTTAATGTTATAAAAGTTAGCATGATAAAATTAGCAGGTGAAACTGAAAAATATACTGATTACATTAGTTTTATTCTCCACTCCCTTTTATGATCTTAGAGGTCTTTTCCAACCTTTATGATTCTATGATTTAAGAAGTCGTTGTTTATTGGCATATTAATGCCAGTATCTGTTAATTTAGAAGGTTTGTCTGGAGAGTAAGAGTTAATTTACTAACTTGTTCTGTTACTTCCATCTCTCGAGTGTCCGTTTCATTGGAGTCACCGTGGTGTCTCTCCCTTAACCCATACCTTCCTTCTAGCGGTCATCCAGACCAGTGCAAACTGCTGTCAATCAAATGCAGATGGCATTGGTCTTTTCAGTCTGCCCTGTGTCAACCAAAGTGACAAACAGACTACAGAGCCACATATAAGTCACATTTTTATATTAAGCTATAATTGTGATATACAAGGGAGTTCAGTGGGCTGGTCAAAAATTGTCCTAGGACTGCTGGTTTGGATCAGAGCAGTGATCCATCCAGCTCACTATCCTGTTTTTTTGGCACAGCAAGTCCCAGGTACCTCAGAAGAAACCTCTTAAAATATCACACAATAGTCAGATATGGATTGAACTAAGCTCTGCATTGAATCTGTGTTAAATCTAATTTTTAAAGACTGGATTATCCCAAAAGAGCAAGATTTAGTAATAAACTGCTAAAATCTCAGAAAGCAAAAAATGTAAAAATAGGTTTAATGTAGAAACTAATTTAGTAGCAATGTATAAAGACAGTATTAACGGGAGATAGGTAGGCTCCAGCTGTCATCCTTTCTGATCTCAGATCCAGATCCAAAGAAGCATTTGCACTACTAACTGCTCTATAGATACAGAAATCTCAGTGAAATCAGCAGGATCTCAGCACCCCAATGGAAGCCAGGCATGGCCTTGTTCCTTCTACACCGGTTCATGGCAGCCCTCTGTTCCACTTCAGCCAGGCTTGGATGAAAAGGTTAGTGCAGGTACCTAATTTTAAACCCCAGCTGTACTGACCCCACGGCAGTCGGAGAGAGTCCAATTCTGTATAATCATCGGATCCCAGAATCACAGAATGGCTGAGGTTGGAAGGGACCTCTGGGGGTCATGTGTCCAACCCTCCTGCTCAAGCAGGGCTACCTAGAGTATAGTCCCTCTGTCTTCACTGAGACCATTTCCAAGGGACAAAGCTAACTACTCATGTATACCTTTGTGTGTAGGAGCCTCCAGCAGATCCTAAGGGAAGATTTGTGTTCTTACTGCAAGACGTTT
This sequence comes from Fulmarus glacialis, assembly GCF_000690835.1. Classification (NCBI taxonomy): domain Eukaryota; kingdom Metazoa; phylum Chordata; class Aves; order Procellariiformes; family Procellariidae; genus Fulmarus; species Fulmarus glacialis. Next base: position 26,875 of record NW_009228207.1, on the reverse strand, counting down.
AACTCCAAATCTTCACTTAGAACAGACAAACAATCTCAACTGTGGCAATTCAGAGTTTTTCGGTGAGTCACCACCCAAGAACGACTGCAGGCATCTCTCCTGTGGAAAGGATGTATCAGCAACACTGCGTTGTACTGAGCTCTACTAGCAAACAGACACTTCCTGAAGCAGGATCAATGAGAAGATCTCGTTCGTATCTGTCCCTGAATACTAACCATCTGTGACAAAGATTGGAAATTAGAGATACCTAACTTTTGGGGTGGAATTCAGCTCCAGATTCATAGGCAGAAACTTAGCTGTCCACATGTGCACTAGTAGTGTAAATTCATGTTGCAGTCAGCTCCAGGACTTGATTTTGTTGAACAAAACTGTCTAATGTTGTTTGATATGCTCCAGGGGATCCAGGAGTTCTACACAGAGCTGGATGACATGGCACTGGACCCATGAGATGTCCAGTTCCTCCCTGAGCAACGTCAGAGGTCAAGCATGATCTCCTAAGCTGATACCCCAGAACACCTTGGACCGTGTTTATGCAGGCTGTCCTGATTCAGTCACCTAACACAGGCACCTACTGCCACTTGAGATGCTTGTCTCCAGCTACAGTTCCAGAAGGGCACAGGTCTCCTTTAGGTCCTACACCATATCTGCCAGCCCCATGCAGGTGCATCAAACACACTACAGCATCTCAAACAGCACTTGATACATACGTGTGGACAAACGATATCCCTTTACAGTCATTGGAGAGAAAATAGCAGTTCACACCAACTACTTTACAGAGCTTCTTTGTGATGACATGAATCACATCATGGACATGTCTATTGCTATTCATTGAGTGTAAAGAGGTTCTAGATGATGAGCTCAGATACAAACATTAATGCTGTAGACATCTTCATCTGGTCAGATGAGAAATGCTCCAAGGAACACACTTCCTCATATTACAGGGTTTTTCCTGGGGGATTTTATTCTTCCTGTATGCAAGTAAAAAAGGTAATTTTTGCATTGGTGGTTTAAACTTTAATATTCTTAATCATAAAAAAGTTGTGAATACCTTTCATTCAGCAGAATGCTCTCTTATCAGTAGAGAATAGAGCAGCCCATTTCAGGAGTGAAAGTCTTCAAATTTTTTACAAAATATATCGTGAGAATTTACTAAATTAAGTTACAACCAAGGGTGAAAGAGAGTTGGAATTATTAGATCCCTTAAACTGCAGAAATAGATTGAGGGATGAACATAAATAGAATTATGTGCCTCCTTGCAGCCTCTGCCAATGAATATTCTATCCAATCAAAGTGAATACATGCTTGATAAGATCAAGCAAAAATTTTATGAGTGGGGTGGCTAATTATTGAATAGAAGGTTGGCAGTGGAACAAATAATCGCATCTCATCACTAGCTCATCAAAATGAGCATTTCAATGTTGAACTGAAATCTGTAAATAAATAATTTAAGACACTTTTACAAATTCTATATTCCAGGAAGTGAATTCAACATAAGTACCTAACGCTTATTGCAAGACCCGCTTTTGACTTTTTTGCGAGTGGGAGGTGTCCTGGTTTCGGCTGGGATAGGGTTAAATTTCTTCCCAGTGCTGTGTTTTGGATTTAGTATGAGGAGAATGTTGATAACACACTGATGTTTTCAGTTGTTGCTAAGTACGCTCCTAGTCCAAGGACAGCTCCCATGCCTACTGACTGGGCTGGGTACACAAGATGGGAGGGAACATAATCAGGACAGCCAGCTCAGCTGGCTAATGGGGTATTCCATACCATGTGACGTCATGCTCAGTATATGAATG
>NW_009228207.1:17373-24868 GCF_000690835.1 Fulmarus glacialis | reverse complement strand
GGCGCCTGCGTGGTATTTGGCTGCCTGCCAGGTTAAACCACGACAGGAGGGGTTTTAAGAGGAACAGTCCATCAGTCATTAAGAGTATCACAAAAGCAGCTCACACTATGCTTTCATTGATTTACTTATGCAAGTTTGGCATAGGTCTTTATATACTACAAGTGTTGTGTATGTTTATGTACTCGTAAAGGATAAGACATAATTACTGAGGAGAATGGCAAGTTAACCATTGTTTAAATTTAATGAATAACATTAATTTTACTGAGCAGAAAAACAAAAAATATATAGAGGTTTGGGGTTTTTTTTTATTTCTAAACAAGGAAGATACAGACTTATCACACTAAATTAAGCTAAACACGATTCACTAAAAATTTGGAATCAAATAACACTTTTGCTTCCAGTTTTCATATCAGATCATAGTCCACAAATTTGTCTCCTACCTAATGTATGGGAGCAGCAAAAGGTTTCTCAATACATAGAAGCTTACTGCTTTTAGCCATGGCTATTTGGCCAATAGCATCCTGGCCTGTATCAGAAATAGTGTGGTCAGCAGGAGGAGGGAGGTGATGGTGCCCCTGTACTCGGCCCTGGTGAGGCCGCACCTCGAATCCTGTGTTCAGTTTTGGGCCCCTCACTCCAAGAAGGACATTGAGGTGCTGGAGCGTGTCCAGAGAAGGGCAATGAAGCTGGTGAAGGGTCTGGAGCACAAGTCTGATGAGGAGCGGCTGAGGGAACTGAGACTGTTTAGCCTGGAGAAGAGGAGGCTGAGGGGAGACCTCATCGCGCTCTACAACTACCTGAAAGGAGGTTGTAGCGAGGTGGGGGTTGGTCTCTTCTGCCAAGTAACAAGCGATAGGACGAGAGGAAATGGCCTCACGTTGCGCCAGGGGAGGTTTAGATTGGATATTAGGAAGAATTTCTTCACTGAAAGGGTTGTCAAGCCTTGGAACAGGCTGCCCAGGGAAGTGGTTGAGTCACCATTCCTGGAGGTATTTAAAAGACGTAGATGTGGGGCTTAGGGACATGCTTTAGTGGTGGACTTGGCAGTGTTAGGTTAATGGTTGGACTCAATGATCTTAAAGGTCTTTCCCAACCTAAACAATTCTATGATTCTATCCTATGTTTCTATGTTCCTATAGAAAAAGGGGAATGAATTTTGTCCTTCCTAGAGCCTGAGAGAGAGCAGACAACCCATCACAGGAATCTAGAAAGTTCACAGTGTCTGGTTGATTTTTTTGCTTTCAGGTGGACTTTATCTTTCCTGAAAAAAAAACCCAAAATATGTTAAATACAATGACCCTACCTTTGATTTCTGTTAAAACTCTGGAGCAGCTTAGACACAGATAGACAGAGACATCTTAAACCGCTGCAGCAAGTTTTATAGAACCATAGAACCATAGAAAGGTTTGGGTTGGCAGGAACCTTTAAAGATCATCTCGCCCAACCCTCCTACCATGGGGTCTCCCTCAGGGTCCCAGCAGCACACGCACAACTGGTTGCCACAGTTTAGCTAAAAGTGGCAATTTTCATCTTGTGACCAATTCCATCATCAACTGGGCAGTGATGGGACCCTGCTGAAAAGGACCCAAGGGTTACGGTGGACACAGTCTGACTATGAAACAGCAATGTATCCTCACAGGGAAAAAGGGCAAACTGCAATTTGAGTTATATTTGGAGCAGCAAGGCTCCAAATCACGGGAGGTCCTTATCCTTCTCTACTTGGTATTGGATCGTTGGGTCTGGTTTTTGGTCCCCCAAAACCACATGGAGCAGGGGCAGTAGTACCTCTGAAAGGAAAATGTCCCTGGATAGATCCAGGTTTCTCTCTGTACTGGGAAAGATGGTAACAACTCTCTTTGCATCAACGGCTTCCCTAAACTAGCATACACAGGAATAAAAGCAATACCGCCCTTCTTAAGTCATTTGTCTCATTGGTTGCAAGTAATATGAGCTTGTAATATTTGTGTTTGTTTTTTTCAGGAAGAAAAGGCAGGGGAAGGACTGGCAATCAGAGAAACAGCTGTTCTGGCATCAGTGGGAAGGCACCATACAGCTTCAGTCTTTTCAGTAACTTAGCTTTCCTAGGAAAGTGTACCTAGTGACAGCTACAGAAATTATGTCTTTGAAAGGGAAAAGTAACTTTAAGTATGTGATATGAGGACAAGAACAATTAAACTGTTCTTGCTTCATTCACACCTGCAAAATGCTCACAGAAATACACTTCACTCCTTCCCCTTCCTCATGTGAAATGTCTCCAGATGCATATTAAAGCACAGAATTCTCATGTGCCTGCTGCAGGACTTGGAGCAGAGAGCAAAGACAGTTTCCAGTGTTCAGAAAACCTTACACTTTGGGTATCTGGCCCTTCTGACTCAGTGCTCCCTTCACTGATGCTCAAAAGTCAATAGAAAGGGAGGCGCATAGTATACGCAGAGCACCATTCAAAACTGTTCACAGTCTGCCCCGGTTATTTTGTAGGTGCACAGATTTCAGACTTCAGGTGACAATAAAAATCATCCAATCCAACTTGCAGCATTGCAGAAAACAGGAATCTCCTTGCCATTCCTGCAGTATATCGGCTAATCCACAGTGGAGCTCTGTGATAGCCCCTGCTTTCTTTTTAGTGTAGAAAGAGAAAGGATCAGCAATGCACAATTGCTGGAGAATAGTAAGTGCTCTGTTCTTAATCTCCCCCATGTGTATGAGAAAGTAAACGAAAGCCAAGTAAAGAAAATGGGACACAGAGGACCATATTTTCAAAGTGCAGCTCTTAAGCTGTCACCCATTACAAGCCCCACGCACATTAGACCCATTTATGTCACATTTGCACTTGCAGATTGAAGGCCTCTGGTGCAATAACTGTTCATTTTACACCAGCAGAGCATTGACACCTGAGGCCACGCGGCCCCGCGAGGAGCAGAGGCAGCTCTGTGGAAGGCGGATTTGCTTTCACGAGAATTAAACCAGACCCCACTGTTTATCAGACAGGTTCCCCTTGTTGTGTTTGAGATGTTTGTCCATGCATCAGGAAAACAGTCCTGCAGTTTTGGCGGGTCAGGTCTCTGCTGGGTCAGTAGGCTTTTCCCCTCCTGCAGCTATGGCACGTGCAGTGCAAAACAGGCAGCTGCGCTGGAGAGGTGGGGAAGAAGCAGGACCTCCTGTCCTGGTGGCAAACTCCAATCCTAACATGAAGCTCCAGCAGCTGTTTCACAAGCTGTTGAGAATGAATTACCACCATTTGCTACACAAGGTATTAGAGTAAAGTGGCTTCAGTTTCAGGAATCTTTAGTACATCAGGCTGTAATTTATGGCAGTTTAGCTGCTGCTGCATGGATGGCTGAGCCCTCCCTGTAAAAAGTGGTGGAAGTCATTCCAACCATTTGAAAATAAGCTGGACACCAGAAGGGCCAGCTCTGCCCTTTCCCAAAAAGCCACGGTGAAACATCCTGCATAAATTCATATTTCAGACACAAAAAGCGACTGGGAAAAAAAATCAGAGATTTATATTGACACAAACAAAGGAAAATAAGTAACAACCATGATCAGAGTTACCAGGTCTGTACATGTCCCAGATGGCAGAAGGCACAGCCTATCTGCATTACAGGAAAAAGTGCTTGGAGTACAGATATTTTTAGTTGAAAACTTAGACTATGGAAAGAATAGTCTTGGTCATATTTTGCCCATTAAGCTCAGTGAAGTGCTCTGGGATAAGGAAATGAGTGAGAGAATCCCTGGCCAGATTCCACCTTGGCTTCTATCTACCACAACCAACTTTGCAGCTAATTCTTATGCACCCCTCGCTCCATCAGAGCATTTACTAAATAACTTTAAGTACATAATTATCCCCCTCCCATTTAGGCATTAAACAAACACTCAAGTTTTGCTGGAGCAGGGCCACTAGTGAGTAAGAATAAACATGGATTATTGGCAGCAGCCAACGAAATCAATACCTAATTCCTTGCAGCAGGGCCCCCCGCATGAAGGACTCTTGTCCAGAGTGGGACCAGGAGCAGAGTTCGTTCGGATCTCACCAAGCTCTCAGGGACAACGGTTCACCTAATGGCAGATACTTCCAATACAGGTATTGACATCTGCTCATCAACTTCCTTTATAGGAAATGGAGAGAAATAATGTGCTTTTGAACTGTTCTTCATCTGATCTCTCTAGAGGCCTATCTGGGGGATTCATCCTACACCCTGTTAAATAGTACTCAGTTGACTATATAGGGGCCAGCTCAGGGTAGACACATTATCTTTAGGGGATGAATCCTTCCACCTATCTGCTGAAGGCAGGGACTGTCCGTCCCCACAGGCCCTTACAGAGGAGTTAAGACCCAACCCAGCTGTGAGTGTCAATGGGGAGCCTGGCCTAGCACAGCAAAACTGGGGCTGGCACACCTCTTTCTGTGGAGCAACCTGAGCAAAAACCCCTGCGTCTCAGTAAAAGCCAGTGTGAAGCTCAAGAGAAGCCCTGTCCCAAACGGGACCCAGTCCCGTCACTGGATGTGGAAGGCAAATGCTCCACAAGAGGGCCCCCAGACAACAGCAGAGCCTGGAGACACCTCTGCCCCCTTGTACTGCCCACCCACCGCTGAGATGGAGACCCTCCTGTCTCCTTTCCCCAGCCCTTGGCCCCGTGGCAGTCCCAGAAACTGCCTCCCCCAACCCCGTCTGACAGAGAAACAGTAAGTGATGTCACCATGTGTCACAGCTCTGCATTTCGGTGTCCACATGCATCACATGCAGCTTGACTGAAGGAGATACCCCAACGGGTATATCTTTAACATTGGCAATGCTGTGGTTTCAGTCCATCAAACTCTTGCTGAGCTCCTGCTTTCAGGTGAGTTTATTCTATTCTAACTCTTGTGTTTATCCTTCTCTACTGAAGTTGTTTATTCTAAGCTGGTTTAACTCACTTGCAGCTTCTGTCCCTGGAGTAAGACTTGGATCTCCTTGGGTATGGTAACATGCCCATTGTAAAAGTCAAGTGCAAATAGCTAAGGCAGAGAGCACTATTCCTCTCTTCTCTTATGGATGGAGAGCTGAGGTCCAAAGGGACCAGTTAGCCAGTGTCACACATGAAGTTTGTAGCAGCAGACGCATCCCATTCCTCCTGAGCTTTATCCTCGCAGCATCCTAACTAAAGCAAGGACTGCCACCCACTTGGTTTCTACCTGGTTTGCAAGGTTTTATGGTTGTTGGTGAAAGAGCTGAATCTCCTGGTGGGAGCTGTGATGCCGACTTGGGCTGCCCTGGAGTTATGGAGCTTTATTCAGATGTGGATGTGGCTATGCTGTGTCCACTAGAAACTCTTCCAGCCTGGTTATAAAGTTCTTTGTCAAGTCATGCTGAATACCCTCAGTGCAGACTATTTAATAGCTGCTGGATTTAGATGTAATCTAGCTCAGAGGCTGCGGAGATGTTGTCCAAGAGGTTCGTGAAGCTTGTGCAGGGCAGCAGACAACTGCGTTTTCCTCAGGTCAGTGCAGAATTCACTCCTCATCCCAAGCAGCTGCAAACAGAGGTGGTGAAAGGCTTGTGGAAAGCAAGCACTCCTTTGACGACTTCCAGGTATCTCCCCAGTGAGCAGGGAGGCCCATATCAAGCATCAAGAGCACATGTGAACAGCTGCCATGGGAGGAAACCGCTTAAGTTATGAGGTTTGTTTTCAATTCTTTCCCCAAACTCAGCTCCATATGTTGCTACATTCTTCCAGCCTCTGCAAAGTGATTCATGTGGCGTGTTGCCTAACATTGCACAAAGTGTGCCCATACGAGGCCTCGCAAGTGCACGGGAAGAGCCCTACACTAAGGCAGGTCCCACCTCTGCAAGGGCAGGCAGGACTAACATCACTGCCCGTAATGCTCCTTCAGCTGAATACCGAAATCCCACGGAGCTCTGCATTTCCCAGCCCGCAGTGCCTCAGGGCAAACCCTGTTTGAAGTTCCTGTCCCCTCTGCAGCTCCAGTCGTGCTGTTGCATCCAGTTGAGGGAAGGCACTGTAACTCTGGCAGCAGACTGTCCTCTTGGCCATAGACTGCCTTTGGCCCAGCACCATGCCTGATGCTCCCACATAGATCTCTTTGTCCAAGATTTACAAAACAACATGCTGTAAACAGCGTCTTCTATCCGAAAACGTAATTGCAAACCCTCAATTGATTTTGTGGCAAAAAGATATACCATAAAACTCATGCAGGCTATTAATGAGAAAGATGTTAGCAATAAAAACCCATATAAGTCTGCACATAAACATGAGTGAGCATTATGAGAGTGGGAGACGGACATACAAACACTGCATGCTGTTTTCTTGGGGTGATTTTGCTAACATTTGGAGCTCTGGTGTAATAACCCTTCACATAAATACTGCAAGACTCCACTACATAATTATTCCATTTTGAATGCCATCATCTGTACTTTCTCCCAGAACACAAGTGGTTTGGATAATTGGAGGGAATATCTGGGACTCAATCACTCAGTACGGGGTTCAATGGCTTTTACAGCAGCATGAGCGTATGCTGAAGGTATGTCAACTCCAGGGGAGGCAGGGAGACTGAACGAGGTTGATCCCCACTAACACCATATCCTGGAGGGTGGGGGGAGTGCAGTGCAAAGCTGGCTGGACTTGCGTCTAAATTAAACCTTGCCTGAGCCAGTAAAAATCTGCTTTCTGTAATGAGGTGGCTGGCACTCTGGACAAGGAGAGGGCAGTGGATGTTGTACCCCTTAACTTTTGCAAGGCTTTTGACGCAGTCTCCCGTAGAGTCCTTATCATCAGATTGATGCAATATGGGCTGGATAAGAGGACAATAAGGTGGGTGGAAAATCAGTTGTGTCGCCAGGCTGAAGGAGGTGTGACCAGCAGTGCAAAGTCCAGCTGGCAGCCAGGAACTGGCAGCGTCCCTCAGACCAGCCCTGGGACCAGCACTGCTCCTTGTCTTCTGTGCGACGGGGCTGAGCACAGTCTGCAAGGCTGCAGACGCCAAACCGCGAAGTGGGATACGCTGCAGGGCAGGCTGCTGTTCAGAGGGACCTGGAGAGGCTGGAAATTGGGCTGACCTGGGACTCGCAGATGAGGGGCCCTTCCCCAAGTTGCAGGTTCCCACATGATCCCCAAAGATTCTACCCAAGTGCTTAAACACCCCTCATCAAAACTTTTTAACTGTCTCGTGTGCCAAAGCCCTTCCCTCCCAAGCACAACATGACTGATAAGGAGCCGTCCTTCATCTCAGGCATTGGGAGTCTAAATAACTTTGAAGGTCTCAAGCTGAGATCCTTGGCCTGGGGCCAAGTTTGGTTTCAGCTGGCATGAGTGTGCGGGGCAGCCCTCCATGGGGCAGCTGGAAGGATCAGGCCCTCATTGAAGAGCGACAGAAAAAAGGAGTGAAAAAACCACTGGGAAGAGGAAAATCAAGAGGCACCTGCAAGCACTCCTGAGCCTGGGGAAGTCATTTTGGATATAAATTTGTAAGAAGCGAGAGCTTCTCGCCTACTTCTTT
>NW_009228207.1:14033-17342 GCF_000690835.1 Fulmarus glacialis | reverse complement strand
TCACTCATCCTTTGCCTCGGCTGAAGCACTCAACGTCTAAATAGCCCCAAAATGGAGATGTATCTCCATAGGGGAGCTTCCAGACCAGAAGTTTCCCCCACTTTTTGCATTTGCAAGGGGCGTTTTGGGAGGAGACAACATGCCATGTGCAGGTGGGTGGAGGGCCTGGAGCCATCCAGCTTCAGCAGAGAAACCAAGGCGACCACTGAGCCTGCCCTGCAGCCCCGCTGGTCGGTGCCTACCTCGGGGATGGGGTTGGGGCAGACAAGAAAAAATGAGGGGCTCTTCATGCATCAGAGGAGCATCCTGCGCATGTCAGAGGAAAAGGCTGAGCCCTTCCCCACTCACAGCTAGGAGCTACTAGAAGAACGAGGCTTCCCACAAGAGCACGACTTGACACCTCGGCATTTCCCACCGCCTGGGCAGGCATCTGCGAATCCCAGCCTTGGCCTCCCACCCCCACCGTAAATTCCCAAATGGGAGGTGCGAGTTCACAGGACAGCAGGGCAGCTAAAAACAAGGCTCACAGGTACACAGTGATGCAGCATTTGAGTCGTGGTGTTGAACCTGAAGATTTCTGTCTCGATGCATCCATCTGTAAAGGGCGACTATGGTATTCACTCCCCTCCATAAAGCTCCTGAGAGAACATGGGGCTTGAGGTCAGGGAAAGCTGCCCACATCATCCCCACATATGAGGCAGCAGGTTCTCCTGAGGGAATGGGGGAGTTTTAGGTGCTGAATCAAAATTAGGAGGAAGGAAAGTAAAATATCCCCCTTTGCCCTCTCCAAAATACAGCATTCATTTTTTTTGCAGTGATGAATTCTCAAAGAAACTACTTGTTTAAGGCAACAAGCGGAGGCATTTAATTACAGTGATGCCATTCATAACATGACAGTTAAGCATCTGTTGGCTTTTATAGTATAATCTTTATTCTATACCAAGAAAAAAAAATTCTCTGGGCTAATCTGGGTGAAGAGCCCTGACCCCAGAGCCCAGGAACAGCAAATCCCTCTCTCCAATAACTCAGATTTGTCCTCTCTGCACCACATATGGTTTGCATGATCATCCGCAGCTTTGAGAGTCCTGTAGGGTAAGTCAAACACAAAGGAAGCCCTCATTACATATCACTTGTTTTTCCTCACATCTGGCGATTTAGGCCATATCCTAGTGACAGCCTAATCCAAGGTTTTCCAAACTTTCTGTATTACTTGATATTCAAGTTGCTTCACTCAGCCCCACCCATCGCTTGCACTGCCATGGGCTCTCTCATCTCCTCTTTTCTCAGCCTTTCAATGGGAAATGGCTAAAAGTGATGTGTTTCTGCAGATTAGCTGGGCCCCTTACAATGGTCTTACAGAGGGATCCAGGCACAGTTTAGGAACATTAAATGGGTGCCAAGAACAAATCATATAGGCAACCACAGCTCTCAAATGTCCCCGCATTTCCACCATGCTCTCCTGCCCCTGCTGAATACTTTCAGAAAGAAGCTCTGAGAGGACAATAGTTGCAAGAGTCACCCAACGTATTGCACTATGAGTCTCCACAGATAATGTTTTAATGAAGCGTCAAAACCTGCTGAAATCAACTGCTTCACTGTGCAGGTAAGATAAGTTGCAAACTAAGCAGAGAGCTAGCAGAGACCTCCATCAAGGCCCTCGTCAGACGTACCACATAGCTCTGCCTTAGAAACTGCCTGGTAAACGTTCACAACCCCTCACTCCTCCAGACAGGTAGCACCTATATAACTCCTGGTTCCAGGGCAGGGTGGCACAGCAGTTTCCGAAGCATTAGTGGCAGTCCATGATGGCACCTCCCTTGTCTGCAGCCCCCACTTTACAGACAAGATATTCAGGTAGCGAGACACTATGAGTGATTTGCCAAAAAAAAAAAATGGGGTAAGGTTATTTTCGGAGCCCAGTTCTCTGAGGTCCTGTCCCAACACTTTATTTTCACTGTTAAGCTGGAAAGGAAGCTAAAAAGCCACTAATCTCCACCAGCTCTAGCCCTACACCACCACCACTGTGACATACCTGTAAAAAGAGCATTGTCCTTTAATAAGCAATTTTTCCTTGACCAATTAAAAATACCTATTTGTGAGATGCAGCTTCAAAACCAGGTATTTTTAAATGCTTCCTGAAGGGATGTGCTCAAGCTATAGTGTGTTCTGAAAGTTTATAGAGGTGCAAACAAAAAAGATATAAGATCCGCTCCTCAAAATCAAGCAGCAAAAGACAACTGCGTTGGCCGCTGCTCCCTGGGACTGCGCACAGCTCACAGGGGTCAGAATTTCACTCTCAGCAGCAGAACGGCTTAGTGAACACATACTGTGGGAAACATGCACTGAAAAGTCCAAGTCAGGGTTCAGCTATTTTGGAATTGTTAATGTGAAAAATAATACTTTATTATAGGAAAAATCCTAGGAGACTTCCTCACACACATTCATCACTCAGAGCAGCTACAAGGAGCTTATTCAAACTTTCCATCCTCACATTAATTGTAGCAGCACCTTGGAGTCCCAGCACGAAGGAGAGCCAGACTGCAGCGGGCACTTTGCACACATACAATAAAGGAGACAGTCTGTGCTCTGGGAGTTTACAATGAAGCAGATAACAGAAATCAATAGATCAGCTTTGGAAGAGTAAGCTGTGAATGCATGAAACTGCGTTCTAATTGACATTTTTCTGAAACCCAAACTGTACCGCTTGCCTTCAAGTGGACAGAGCAGTATCACAGAAACCCTCAGTACATTCAGCACAAGCTTGACAGCTACCAATTAGCCCAACCCTTATCTGAACGGTTCAGGGAAGAAAAAAGGGCCAGAGCATCATGATCCTCAACATTATTGTGCTGTAAGGTAGAGGTCTCTCTGTAAATTGTGGCTGGGTCACCTGTAGCAGTCTTCTTGCCTGCTGTTTGAAGTTTCTTTGCTGCTTTTTCAGTTCTAAGAGAAAAAACTTGTGATTGTATTAGAACTTAAAAAAATAAATCTTCCTTCTTCAGTAGCACGCAGGAGGATCTCCAGCTCACACATAACAGCAAAACAAAACAGGTTTGGAGAACAGACGCCTGCTTTTATGCCATTTGCTCTGCCGCGACGAGGCTTGCATTCACCTTCTGAGGTCAATGAGAGCTCTCTGATGGGTCTCACTGCACGCAGCTTTATAAAGCAATGGTGTCCTCAGTCTTAGTTTTGAAAAATCTGTATTGCTGAGTCCTGGATTCACTTTGTCACACAGATTTCTAGATCCACGCACAAAGCTTTGTGTGCAAGTGCTCTAGCTCATGAACAGCAGTTATGAAGACCTGG
>NW_009228207.1:8610-14018 GCF_000690835.1 Fulmarus glacialis | reverse complement strand
AGGAGAAGGTATCATAAGAAAGAAGAAGGGAGGGAAGATGAGGGAGGAATTCACATTCCTCTATTTTATTACGAAGAACTACAGAAAACACAGGAAGAGAAGAAACTTGAAAGGAAAAAGATCAATTTCAGAAGGAGAGGAGATTTCTTAGAGAAAGACTAGAGGCACTCAGAACTGCAGAAGGGAGTGAGAAGCAGGCATGCAGCACAGAGGACCTGGGTACGTCTGCTTGGCCGAATGGCCATCCCACAACAGGTCTGCAAGATGTTATACGGTGCACTGCAGGGCATGTCCTGGTGTTCTCCATGGGTACCAACTGGGTCTCCTAAGAACGAGATTCATGAGCACCCCAGCAGTAGGGTGTCCAGAGTCAACACAGTTATTCCCAACGCTCACTCTTTTCTACCTTGTAAATATATCCAGACTCGCCAGAAAAGAGGTCAGAGCCTCTCACCACTTGAAGTCCCACAAGATGAATGTAACATGCTCCAGGACTGCTCATCAAATTGGTGGATGCGATACTACCAGCTTGGTTCATTGGGAGGAGCACATAAAACACAGGAGAGGAAAGTGATGTTGGGAGCTTGCGGATTAGCATCCACGACCTTATTTCTGGAAGTGCTACACGTTTACCACCACCAGATTTCAAAGGGAAATGACAGCTCTGAGTGCTTTATGAAAAAACACAGTATAGGATTTTAATATGCTTTTCTTGATTCAGAGCATGTGAGGATCTCTCATCATTACATGGATGGGGAAGAGATTGCTGCTCTTTTAATGTTTTGGCAGAAAAACGGAAACCTAGATTAAAAGATATAAATCAAGACTTTATTAGAAAATAAATTCTTCAGTACGAAAACCCCAAAACTGTATCATTCTAGGGAAGTTGGTCACAAGGAAAGGGCATTGTTCTCTTTCTTTCTTTTTTTAAGCATATTAAAAATGGATGAAAATGAGCACACAGCCCTCCAGCAGCTCCCAGCCTGCCCACCCTCTGGGGTTCAGTTGGAAAATTGTGTTTGGAAAACATCTACAAAAATGTTGGCAACTGTATATCAGCTTTTCCCCAAAAGACCTAACGGGCTTTTATTATCCAAACAGATCAGATGGCTCGGAAAATCCACATCTGTACTGAGCTGCCGAATGGGAAATGAGATCAAAATGTGAAACTAAGAACTTCCGATAGCTCCTTCGTAAGTGACATTAAAACCAGACAGAGGAGAAGGAGGTTTGGCTTCTCCATTCCCCCACGTTCCCCCAGCTCCTGAAGCTCCAGCAGAAGGAGGCTGTTCCTGACGGAGCAAGCTCCCTGCGGGGCCGGCGAGCCCTTTCCCAGCCGATTACACGGGGCAGGAACGAAGAGCTTTGGTTTCAAGGGGCCAGCCCTTGTGACAGTCTCGGCTACCAGTGTTGTGCTCGAACAGATGAATCAATCCTTGCAGCCCAGAGAGAGATAAAAATATGAACAAAAACACTTTCCACTAGTGTTTTTTAAATCAGAGACAATACTTTTAATATCAGACCTATTTTCACCAATCTAGAGATTCCTTTTTTAAATACAACATCGGGGCTTATTAGAAGGAACATTGAGATCAAACTCAGCACACAAGTTTCTCTGCTCATAGCCTTTCCCCTCTGGACAATACAAAAAAGATTGCACACTTTCTTTTTTGCTCTGGCAGTGACTGCTGCTGTTATTATTTTCCTCTCTCTCTGCTGATGCTGCCAGTTGAGCATGGAAAGACACCGGAATGGAGAAAATTGACAGGAGAAAAGGCTTCTGGAGTGAAGGTCACCTTACATCACTTAAAGTTGCTAGGATTAGCTCATTTGAACTCCTATGGAGTTGGGAGGTGTGGTGTTTGGAGGTAAACCCAGCTTTTTCTTCAGTGATATGGTTCACTCACTATAATAAAGTTTCCACCAGGATGAATTTGAGTTTGGCTTTAGTCTTCCTAATTTCTGTTGTTGTGTTACAGCACAGAGTGCTCTCTGCAAACCTGTATGTTTCCTCAGCACTCAGGAAGGCAGGTCCTAACTCAAGCTGAATCCCCCAAAATATAACCAGAGACACTATTTCTGGGATACAAAAATGAATTAGACACATGCAGACCAGGGCAACAAAAAATAATGTGAAGTGGGAGGAGTTTTTCTGTGCACACAACTGACTATTCAGAAGGAAAAGCCTCGTTAAAGGAATGTAAAGCTTATAACTAATCAGATCCACGTAATTATTCAGATCTGCAAAAGCCAAGACAGTCCCGAGATAAGCTTTCTATATAGTTCTTCTCTGATGTGTAACTGTGATAAAGCACTTGGACTGAATCATCACTTTATTCCCAGAGCCAGATAACAGGACATACCATTGCACAAATATTTATCTTCACCCTGTTATCAGCAGCAAAGCCAATAAACTCTTGATGCATTCCTCGTCCCCCTCTCCTGGAGTCTGGTTTTTTTAGGGAATGTTAATAGCAACTGGCAGGCTTGTAGCCCAGCTATAGAAACAGTGCAAATGTCACGCTTGTAGCTCACCCCAATGCCAGGGGGTGATTTGGCAAAGAGGGAACATCTTGTAGGTGTAAAACTTGTCTACTAAAATCCAGGCAGACGTATCTGAACCGCATTGTGGAGGCAACAGACAACATTTAATCAGTCTGGACTTGAACCTCTATCTGGGCTGAGCTACACAAGGCTCCCAAGCCTTATCCATCCCCTTAGTGATCTAAAGATAAGCTGCATCAGCCTACAAATTGTACTCCCATGCTTTATACAGAAAATGTGGATTTCCCATGACCTTGGTGTTGTCTTTATGTGACTTCTGGGTGTGTAAGTTCAGAGAATAGCCCGTGCATAGGGCTAGTACCTCATTCTATCTGAGAATTAGCTCTGGTCCCACTGGAGCCAATGAGCTATTTGCCATTTTGCTTCACTGGGACCAGGATTTCAGGCAAAGTGCTTATGAAAGTAGGCAGTAGGTTGAAAGAGAGGAAAAAAGTGTCATCTGGACAGCCCAGGCCCTACCTGTTTACCGGCAATAAAGGAGAGCTGTAGCTCTTGTGTTACAACCATAGCTGAAACTACAAAGCTCTGTGGGTAGAAACTGTGCTGTCCTCCATCTCATGAAAGCTCAAGGTTTCCCCCTTTCTCCCATGCCCTATGCAGGTGCTGCAGGTTTCATATGGTGAGAAAACTATATGCTACACTTTGGTGACATGGTCACCAGATGGACCACACTTGCAGCAGTCCTCAGATGAAAATACTAGTCGAGTTTCTGGTAGGATTCAGGTCAGCTGTAGTGGAGTGGTGACACCCTTCACACCATCCGCCTGTGTTTCCAGTGCCTGGCGCACTCAGGTCCACTTTCCCCAAACCTCCAAGTGCTCACTACTAGCAGTGAGCAAGTCAGGACCGGGCAGGAGCACTGCCAGGCGCCCTCCTCAAACCTCTCGCACACATCCACGCTCAGAAAACATTTCTTCTAACCCTGGCACACATCACTAGCTAAACCAAGAGGAAATTCCCTCTTCACCATCCTGTCGTTTCTTATCTTCAGCATCTGCTCCATCGTCTTCTCCAGTTAACTTCTCTCCAGCAATTAATTCACAAAAACCCACTTTGACATCAGCTTCAATGTTTCAATTGTCCAAAGTTTAGATGAAATTCAGGAGCACCTTCTCAGCCTGCAAGATCCACTGCTGCGCTCTCAGCGTTTTCCCTGTCCATATTGTGTCAGATGAAGGACACCGAGAGTCTCACCACTGCCTGCATTTCTTACCAGCTGGTTCATTGGGGTTTTTTTCTGTAGTCTGAGTTTTTCATCATGGTTTGTTACCTCAAGTGCAGTCTCACACTAACATGGTTACACAGTTTTCGAATGACGGTGAACCCGTGCGTGGCCAGCTTGGTGCCCAGGCAGAGAGAGCTTGCATCCACCCACAACCTGCTGAGTCAGCATCGTTGCATCCTGAAGAAGCCCCGCACTGAACTCAGCTCTGATTTAGCTGGGGCTTCTGGGCCTTCTCATAAGACAAATATTTCTCCATGTAAGATCTGCTGGGACCACAGATGAAGGTGGACTGGCTGCATTAGGCATCTGTTCTCCGTTGCAATCAAGCTGTTTTGAAATCACTTGTCTTCATTGCTGAAGCATTAATGTTTTACCGTCAGCTTCAACGGGAACCGCTATGCCAGAGAAGCAGATGAGGCAGTCCACCACCCTGCCCCCGCTCCCCCTTTTTTTTTTTTTTTTCTTAATTTTACAGTACACACAAATATTAACATATCATCCTGATAAAGCTTTGTTTACTGGCGCGGCGCCAACCCCTCTGCAGTGCCTCCTGCTCGGCAGCCTGATCTCCTGAAGTTTGAGGGATGCAGTCCAAATCTCTTAGCAACATTAAATCTCATTCAATTAACTTTGTTGGGGGACAAAGTTACTTTGTTACCACCGTTTGTCAGTCTGCCGTATATAATATGCCATCCGGCAGCCAGGCCATTCAGCCTTTAGGCCATTCAGCCTTTAGATACGGCAAGGAGACACAGCACACTCCAGGGCAGGAGCTCTGGCCAGACTGGGCACCCTGAGCTGCAAAATAACCCATAATAATTAGCCAAAAAACCCACCAAGTCCTCAGAAAGGTCCACAGTGGCCCGAGCCACTGCCTGGGTTTTAATGCCTTCTCTTGGTACCACTTGCGGTCTGCACCCAGCAGAGACGCCTGCTCCGAGGCATCGTCGCTCCCTCTTTGCATTCACATGGCGTCCCCGGGCTGAGAGCCGCTGGGGCAGCACCCACCAAAGAGGTGTACCAACACAGCGTGGCCCCGAATCCGCCGGTCAAGTGCGCTGCCCACGCTAAGCGTATAAATATACGTCTCTGTCTGGCACTGCTCTGCGAATAAAAGGTCATTATTGCCTCCGAGGGGATTTCTTTTGTACCTGTAACAAAGCAGGGAAGTGTAAGAGGGTGTCTTCCAGGTCCCCGGTGAAGAAAAGGAAACTACTACTGAACTCAACCAGAAGATGCTGGATGCTGTACCCTCTGGGAAGTGCTGGGTTAACATCGTAGGCCTCTCCTGTGTGTGATTTTACACAGTATTTATGCTTAGTTGCAACACGTGAATCTTTAATTACACATATAAGACATTATATGTGGGAAATTAGTTTAGTCCAAATTCATTTTCTTTCCAGAACTAGACAAAAACAGCCAAAGAAGCCGTAATTTGTTTTTATCACACAGCAGGTGGCATTATATCCTTCATTAAATTGTACAGATATGATTAATATTAATCTGCATTTGTATCACTATCCATCAAATTCAGTATCCATCATAGCATCCTTAGTATAACATTTATTTTTAAATGTATTTCGTTAAAGTGTTAAGACATAAGTAGAAGAGGTGAATA
>NW_009228207.1:7505-8572 GCF_000690835.1 Fulmarus glacialis | reverse complement strand
CCCCCCCCAGACAGTAGATCGCAGCACTTCTCTGAAAGATCTGCACCAATATTATGGCATTAAGGAAATCATTAATAAATTAGGAAATCATTAATAAATTCTATGCTTATTTTGCATTCTATTGCTGACTTCCAAAACTGTTGCGAATAAATTCAGGGGGTTAGGGGAAGGGGGATCCCTTATCTTCATATTTTTTAATATTGAAAAGAGTAGTTCTGAAACCAGGTGGCTCTATACACAGCCAGCAAAATGTATGCCCATGCCTTTATAAAAAGGTATATGCCTTTATCAGTTACCCTCTTGGTCTGTCCCCTCCATGCCTTACCCAAACTTCCTCCTGTACTGCCACCCATGTATTGCATCCCATCCTGCCAGCTCGGTCCTGGATGAAACACGGTTGTTGGCAGCATAATGTTAAATTTAATTTATGTCTTGTAATGTAAATGCATCCAGAGGTTGAAGCAACAGGCACATGTTTTTTATAAATCAAATTTTACATACAGTGTCATTTTTTTTTCCCCCAGACACCCTCAGAGTGCAGGAAAATCAGTATTTTACAGGCAGCACTTGAGTTGAGTTTAACCATCTCTGTGGAAAAAATGTCACCATAAATTTGTCACCGAACCAGGGTGACATTTAAGGTGGCCACTGTAACAAAATATTTTGCACTGAAAAAGCTGCCTTTCTGGGTTTTTCAAGATTGGAAAAAAACATTTCCCTTTAGTTGTAGTAAATACTCATAGCCTAACCTGTAATTTAGCACGTTCTCCAGCAGCTAGCTTTGCAAATCCAGCTTTCCAAAACTTACAGGAGTTACTACTAGCATGGCCTTGCAGCAAAACAAAGTCCCGGAGCTACCCCAGCATGCAGGGAAGATCTCTGTGCTGAGGACCTAAGGGCAGATCTCTTACTAAGAAGATGATACGAACTCTTGGCTGAGCCCTGGTAGGTTAAAGACTCCAATTTGTTTCTGCGAGCACTGTGATACCGCTTTTGTATTTCTGATAGCGGTACGGGTACACTTTTTTTTGAAAGCAGGAAAATTCCCACTGCCACTGCTGAGATGC
>NW_009228207.1:0-7476 GCF_000690835.1 Fulmarus glacialis | reverse complement strand
CTGCTGGTGTCAGCGATGGGGATGAACGATGGGGCGCGTAGCTAAGCCAACAGGTTTAGACTCAGGGGATCTGACTGTGCCACGGGTTCCTTGCGTGGAGTCGGCAAAAGTCGCAAGATCCCCAGTGTTGGTACTGATTTTTAGGAATGCTCAGCTGCAGCCAAAGCCACTGGCGAACTTGATCTCCAGCTTCCCCAAGCCCCAGTTTCCCACCGATAAATTGGGATAACCATAGGGGCTGATAATATGAGCGTGCTGTAAAGCTTATGAAGTTAATCTTCTAAGCACCTTGAGACCCTGGTATGGACGCAGCTACAGATGTATTGTTATTTTTGAGCATGCACAGCCAAAGACCAGTAAACTTGATTACATTCACCTTCAGAAAAGAGATTTTAATCTTCTCGCATTAAACCTGCCCAGGGTAAACATGCTTCTACCCTCCTGCTGTTAAAACATGTTGCCATAAGTGTTTAGTGTAACATTTGACCTGTTTCTCTTGCATCTTCCTAGATTACGGTCAAGCCATTTGCACTTCAATAGTTCAGGGGCTGTGCTGCATTTTCTGGGATTGGAACGAGCTCAGCTGTAAAAACTTGCTGGAGGCTGTAAGATGGCATAAAGAGGCTGAGCAGGGACTATTTTTAAAGCCAGTTTTGGAGGGAGAAAATCATTACACTTGATTCCTTTTTTTCCCCCCTTTTGGTTGTGAGCCTAAAAAATTATGGAGGTCTTCGAGGTCGGCTCTCCAAAATGGCTTAAAGACAAAGCTGCAGCAGCCATTTGCCAGTTTTCTCACTCGGCAGGTAAAGCAGAGAGTCACCAGTGCAAAATGAAATGGCCTGATTAGTAATACACTGGGGCTATATTGATTATATATAGCCCTATATATATGGTTCAAAAAGGGACAGGGGAGGAACAGATGTGTAAGGCCTGTCAGCCTTATGCACCAGCTCCGCCATAAGGGATAGAGGAACCCATAGCAGCTAAGGGCTGTGTGCTCTTCTGTCACCATACAGACCTTGGCACAGCAGACCCACTGTGGTCCCCTAGACCTTACCACCGTATAGAAGTTGTCTTTAATACTTGAAAGTCTTAATACTTGAAAGTCTAATACTATGAAAATCTAATACTTCTCCTCTGCACAGTGTGCCACTTGAGGAACTGCATCATTTTTCCCAGATTCTCTCCTCCCCTTCCCAAAACACCTCTCAGCTTTGTTAACACACATCATTTAATAGGCATGTATCATTTAAGTCCTCATAAACAGCACCATGTCTATTCAGCAACAAATAAAATAGCCAAACTAGGCTGCCTGTTAAATTCCCAGCTCCCCAGAGAGGTGGCAAATTGTACCACCAGTCCCTCTAGAGTTGCCAAATATCCCCATCAATTCTGTTTGCACCACCAGTCTAAAGATGCTATATTCTAATCTAAGGGACAGATAAAGACACATTCCGAAATACATACTAAAGTACAGATAAATATACAAGCTGTCTCGGTGAATTAGTTACATGTGCAAATAGCTTCCTGGAAGAGCAGGCTTAGTTTGACGGTTAAAATCAGATCCAAATTCCACAGGAATCACAAAAAAAAAAGAAAAGAAAAAAATCCCCAACTTTGAACAGGGGCTCTGAACCAGGTCTTTGGTTAATTGGAAATGGATAACACTGGACATGACACCTGCTGGGTGGTCTTTGGTCGCTAATCCACTCCAGTTGTCCACAAAGGTTTGCGACAGTTGTCACCCTTCACGCCAGGCTCAGCGGGGAGGTGAGAGATGAATGCTTCGGAAAGCCAAACCACCCACCCCCCGCCCTGCTATCTTCTGGATGGGGTCGGGGCAAAGCCACGGGGGGTGCATAGGTGAAGTATGCATTGCCACCAGCCATGCAGTATACCTGCCTCCAAACAGGAAAAAGAGAGTTCGGTCTCCAGCACTTTCAATCTATGGATACACGGGGGCAGGGGGGAGAAGGAAAAAAGTCTTAAAATTTCCAAGGATTTCTAATGAAGTAGTACCATAAAGTGGTGGAAAAGACTTCTCAAAGAAAGCAACTTTCTCTAAGGAGAGAAATACATGATTTCCCAAGTGGATGCCCCCCCTCAGCCCTAGCACTGAAGTCCTGTAAAAAGCTCCAGGGAGGGCTTTAGCCTGTCTGCTCCAGGACAAATCCCATCAGCTTGTAGCAGAGATCCCACTTTTGTTAATACAGAAGCTGCTTTTTATTCCTCTTGCCAAAGCAGCCTGGCCTGCCCGGTCCCGCAGTGAGGTCATAACTCAGGGTTGATCACATCACAACACGTTGCCATGGCAATGCTTGAACTGTCACAAAGGATGTGCGCTATGATTTCACAGCAGATGGGCTGTGAGGGAGGAAGCCCTCATTTAAATTTTAAAAATTGCTTTAGTAATTAGCAAAAGCAATAGAAAAAGACATTAAAAAGAAAAGAAAAATCCCCAAACCGCCACTCTCAGCAAAGGTTACGGGATTCACGTGGCCGTCCGCAGGGGAAGATGGCCGAGCTGCTGCTCCGAGTTCACCCATCTCCTGGGGTTGCTGATGGGTCCAAAAAAGTCTGGAGCCTGCCTGGCTGCAGGAGGCCCAGAGCAGCGGTGGGCGAGCGAAGCCCCCCTAAGCATCAGTGCATTTCAAAGCACGCCGGGGCTCGGCCAGTCGCCCTTCTCAAGAGCCCGATAGGAATGGCAGAGGGCAGGCGGAGGGTGCTGCAGGCCTTATTAAAACACAAACTGCCCGATGGAACGGGAGGCGTAGTGCCCTGGCTTCAGAAGTTTTTAGCAAAGAGCTGGCTTAGGTACTCCTATGGCCTTTTTTAATACAGCACGTGAGGAGCCCAGAGCCACGCGGATGTGTTTGCCCTCGCATCCTGAAGTGTTACCCCTCCAAGATGAGAGTGCAACCCCTTGGCCCCATAATTCTCGCAGCCCAGCAGCACTGCCCCACACAATAGCCTACGCTGGCCTTGCCCTGCATCCTCAGCATCTCTGTCGCAGAGCGATAACCCAGTCCCACCTATTGCCCCTGCACTTGGGAGCAAACAACGGAGGCAGAGCAGGCGGCGTCAAGCTTTCCAGATAGCCGTGGTGCAGCCCTGCTCCCCCCTCGGGCTTCTCCGTCCCCGGCAGCGGTGACCTTGAGGAAGTGAAGCCTCAGGTCCCCATCCCTGCGGCCACCACAGCTCGTTGCAGAGACGCTGGCATCCCCCAGCTTGCCACAGCAGCCCTCTCCACATCGCAGCAGCTCAGCAACCTCAGGGCAGAATTAGATCTCTCTCCCCTCCGCCTGCAGCAGGCACCGCACACGGTGTTTCAGGGACCTTGGGCTGAGTCCTCATATTTAATGGGGAGAGCAGACTTCAGTGCAGCATGTTCCTCGTTCGTTCAGTGACTAACTGTTGATCTCTCTAAGAATAAGCCAGATGGTTCCCGTGATAAGTGATCAGCTCTCCTGGAGTTTTTGAAACAGAAAAAGACAGATGCCTGCGTGCCTCTTGCCAGGACTCATCTTAAGCTCAGGCGATGAGTGCAAATGCTTAGGGAGGTTGTGTTCAGGGGATTCTCTCCATCCAGGCTTAGCAACTAATCTTCCCCATCAGCCCTGCGTCCTGAAGGGGAGGCATCTTGCCTTCTGACAGCTTCCCCCGGCTTAAGGGCACTACAAATCATAAGGTCAGCCCTTATAATTGGATCAGACCTTGATATTGCTTTGCTCTTCTGTGCATTTATATTAACATCTCATTTTGCAGACAGCGCATCTGATCGCACTCGCTACCTGAGTTTGCATTTGCACACTCCGGTGACTGAGAACACTGATAGGATTGACAAAGCTTTTTAGCAAAGGAGAAAGCTTGATTTGGGGAGAGTTGTTTTGCTGGAGTGAAAAAAACCAAACCACCCAGGTTGGGGAGTGAGTGGCAAACACATGAGGATAAAGAGCTTTGTTTCTCAGGCACTGGTCTGCACAACATGCGCTGACCACCAGCCAAGCACTGCTTCCTGCCCTCAGCACGGAGATCAAGATCTCCACAAGAGGGGAAAAAAAAGTAACAGCATTTATCTGCTGACTTCTTTCTAAATTGTTTTTACCTTCATTTCTACTGCTGACTGCATAGAAAGCCTAACTCCACTGTTGAGCTGTCATTAAAAAACCCAAGTGGGAGCAGGGGAATCGCTGGACCTGTGTGGGGAAAGAAGAAAGGGATGGAAGAGGAGTTAGGAGCAAGGTGTAAAATTAGCAATTAAGGCTGACCCTGGTTCTTCCCGACCAGCTCTAAGGCAGCAGCTTGGCCCGCCAGCCTAGGGCTGCTTCACCTTGCCTGGGAGAAGCGAACACATCCTGAAGCTCACAGCCCACCCATCTGCTGCTGCATCCTGTAGGCAAAACTCTACTTGAACTTACAGAGTTAGGCCAGCATAAAAACGAGCAACATGTAGCCACACATTCAACAGAAAATGACTCTCCAGTTCTTTTATTTACATGCCTCTGTTTTGGCTCTTAAAGGATGCACATTCCCTTCGAGGACATTTAGCAGTCTGTTCAGAGCGAAATTCGGAGCGGCACCTCCAGGAGAGGGAATTAGATCTGTAATGCTGACTCAGCCTGCAATTTCACAGGATTAAACAGTCAGAAAGAAACCATTAAGCTGAAAAAGACTGAAACGTATGTGACAACACATATGTCAGACACTCATCTCCTCACCATAAAAAAAAAATATATACATATCAGCACACAGTTCATTATCTCTGACCAAGGTATTATTTCACAGGCGAGCTTGCAACTTCATCCGAGGGCTTTATGGAGCAGATGTCGCTTTAAATCTAGAGAAAGTGCATAGAGGAAATGGAGAGGGCACTAGATTTAAAGCAAGCAAGTGCTCTGCCCTCACTTCCCTGGGAAATTTTGCATGCATGTTCACCGTGCTTTGTAATCAGTGTGGCTTCCATTGTGTTATTAATTAAAAAGAGAGGCCTTATGCAAAAGAAATTTAAAATTGCAAATTTCCTTTTTGCATCTTCTGTAAAAGCAATTTCCATTTTGTTATGTTACCCTGCATCATTTCAATGTTAGGTTTCTATAAATGAGTTACATACCTAGAGTTAGCACGACTATTCTCTTTGCATTCATCACTGATGCTTGGGGGGGGTGTGGGGTGTGATTTCCCAAGGAATCAAGGCTTTTGTAATTATAAACTCTAATCATCCCTCAGTAAACTTTTGATCCTTTCAGTTAACTTCAATTAAATTTGACAGAGCCAAAGCTAACTGACTAACCACAAGTTTCCTAAAAGACAGCATCTGGGTAGAGATGCCGTACAGCCTTTGGTCACACTACCCAAGATTCAGAGGAGGAGTTTGATGACCAAGCTGAAAAACATTCACAGAACAGATCTCTGTGCACTGTATTTTGCACTTGGATGTAGGAAAATGCAAAGTCACACACGAGCAGGTATCCTTAGACTTACCTGCGCGGTCTGAGCAGCTTCTCTAGCAGTAACATTGAATGCACAGTGCTCAAAAAGTTGTCCGCAGTTTGTTCATTCGGGACGGCAATAGCAACAGCTACACTTTCAAACCCACATCCTCCTCACTTTAAATACAGTGAATTATGCTCCATTTTTAATGACCTTTCAGCTCCTAATTTGTGTGACATCATCCAGGGTTTTGGGGAAGGCAGATGAACCTCACTGGGGGCCTTGGTGCAGGGATCGCTTTGACCTCAGGTTAGAACTGTCTTTGTTACAACCCGGGCTTAAAGTCTGAAATCCTGGACCCGGCTCCCACTGACGGCCCTTGTTTGCACTTGAAAGGCAGCATTAGCCGCCGTATCACCCAATCAATCAAAGAGCCTTTTGCTTTTGGCAATGCAAAAAAAGTTAAAGAGGCCTTAAAGTAAGTGTTAATTAGGACAAGAGCAAGCAGATGATTTTTCACCTGTTTTTCCATTGATCTGCCCTTTCAAGAATATTTTATATTCATAGGCATAATAATCTTATTAAAACACTTTGGCTTTTCTTTTTTTCCAAATCATAGAAAAGGAATTTAAGACAGTAGGGAAAAAAGTGTATCTTGGGGGGCAAATATTTTTGCCCCCTAAAATAGCTCTTTTTTTTTTTTTTTTCCCCCCAGGCATTCAAAAGTCAGAAACATTTCCAGGGCTGAACAGCTACTGAAACAAAATGTATTCAGTATTATTTATAAGACAGAGGAATTTCCATTTAAAAAAAAAAACAACCAAAACAAAACAAACCAAACCTCTAGGGAGGAAAGCCAAAGTTCAATGAGCATCAGCAAGCTCTAATGGTCATCTTCCGTGCCCCCAGCAAGGGCGGAGAGGATGCCCATGCTTGTCCCTTCCTAACAGCTTCGATCTAGAAAGAAGAGGAAAAGTTAGGGGAAATCTCGGAGCTGGTGGCAGCGAGGAAGGAATCCATTCTGTTATCAAATACTTGCAGAGACTGTACTCAATCAGGCAGTCAAAAACACGCCTACTCAGATAAGGGTATCCCTGCAAAGAAATCTCTTGACACTGCTTTGACATATTTACGTTCTTCCGCGATTATTCAGTTGCAATAACTTAGAGCTCCTCTTCCGACACTCCAACACAAGCCAGTCCCCAGCCCTGCGCGGGGAAGGGAAACAGAAGGTTGCCCAGCGAAGTTCCTCAGCGGGGTTAAGGACGGCTCTGACTCGGCGTGCCACGGCGCGGGGGACGCGGGGCAGGGGACCAGAGACGCCGCATGGCAGACAGCGTACCCCTGGAGTTACGGTGAGGTTATGCTACTCCCAAGTCCTATTAGCCTGGACTTGTTGGAAGATCTGCTATCTAGTAGCAAGATACGATCGGTAAATTGTTTCTTTTAATTAATTCATTGAAGTAAACAGAAAATAGCCCGAGTCCTATCTGTCTACATCTCTTTGGAAGAAAGGCAAAGAGGCACAAGAGTTCAACGACAGTTTTAAATGGGGGAAAGGATTCCTGCGATGCAGCAGAGGAGCAGAGATTATTGCAGCATCCCTTGGAAATACACACCACCTTCTGCAAAGCAATAAACAGCCTGAAGCCCATTCATTGAAGTAAACAGAAAATAGCCCGAGTCCTATCTGTCTACATCTCTTTGGAAGAAAGGCAAAGAGGCACAAGAGTTCAACGACAGTTTTAAATGGGGGAAAGGATTCCTGCGATGCAGCAGAGGAGCAGAGATTATTGCAGCATCCCTTGGAAATACACACCACCTTCTGCAAAGCAATAAACAGCCTGAAGCCCACCCCAAATGGGGTGGCTTGGAAAACCTCCATCACAAGCCGAGGATGAAGAGATGCCCCCCCCCTCCCCAGGTAACCTGCCCCGTTTCGGAGGGACAGCCTCACGGAAGCGGCCCAGCCTCGTCCAGCCCCTCATCATCCCATCGCCGTCCCTACAGCGGGGGTCCAGCCCCCGCCGTCCTTGCAACGGGGGT
>NW_009228206.1:0-305 GCF_000690835.1 Fulmarus glacialis | reverse complement strand
GCTGGGATGGGGACACGGGGACAGGGACACCCCAGGGACACCCCATCCCATCAGGGACACCCCATCCCACTGGGGACATCCCAGCTGGGAGGGGGACACGGGGACAGGGACATCCCAGGGACACCCCATCCCATCAGCATCCCAGCTGGGAGGGGGACACGGGGACCAGGAGGGGGACAAAGGACAGGGACACCCCAGGGACACCCCATGCCGCTGGGGACATCCTGGCTGAGAGGGGACACAGGGACAGGGACACCCCATCCCATGGGGGACATCACAGCTGAGAGGGGGACACGGGGACAGGG
>NW_009228205.1:0-7780 GCF_000690835.1 Fulmarus glacialis | reverse complement strand
CCGTGAAGAGGTAGCAGGGCAGAGAAGGGGAAGAGCGAGCCGGGGTGGAAATCGGAAGCGATTCTGGTACTTTCAGTGAGTTGCTGTGGTAACTGCGCAGAATTTGGCTCTGAGGGCCAGACAATGAAACCTTTACTCATAGCAAGTTGTGACGGGCGACTCATTTCGTTACTGAGTTAATGATAACTAATGGGCCCTCGGGCGGATGGTTTTTCCCAAATGGCATTTGTCACTCAAGGGCCTGATCTGGGGTTTCTCTCTGTCAGCCCTCCCACTGGAGAAGGCAGAGCCTACCCTCAAGCCCACCCCAAGTTTATTTTTAGGTGAGCCTCTCGGCGCTGGGGCCATGCGATCCCTGCCCGCCTCCATCAGTCTGCGGGTGGGGGCCGCCGGGTGCTGCAGCCCCCATCTCACCGGGCTGTGCAGGGGCAGGGCGCTCCAGGGGTCTCGGCGAGCCTGTCCGGGTGGTGCTAGGGGATGCAGCCCCCGTCCCGGTGCCGCCCAGGACCTGCGCTGTGGCTAACGCTCTCCTTCTGTTTGCAGGTTTACGGTGCACGCAGCTTGCGGAATCCTGCCTCAACGGGGGCAAGTGTGAAACTTTTCTCAATGGGACAGAGGTGTGCCAGTAAGTATGGAGGAACCAGAGCATTTTCATCTCCCCCGACCAAAGTATTGACATGCATGTTGACTTTGCTTTGAAGGCTCTGGATTTAATAGGGCAAGATGCGTTTTCTTTCCTTGAGTGGCAAGAATAACCTGCTTGTGTAGGAGTCGCCGCGAGTTTGGCAGGATCGGGCTTTGTTCCTAGCTGGGTGGAAAAACATGGGCAAAGGGCCATGTTTTGCTGGTGTTAACCTATGCAGACTGCCCTGCTGATGGAGCAGGAGGTAGGGCCAGCCCGCGGCGCTCGTTGGACTGTCGGGTGGGGAGGGAGGCTGTCTGTCTGTCTGTCTTCCAGCTACTCCCTCCTGGCCCCGAAGCGTTGCCTTTCAGTCCCTTGCACCCTGGCAGTTCGTGGTGCGGTGTCCAGTATGTCTCCAATAAACGTTCAAGAGAGATTTCATGGCATGGCTCTGGCTGCTGGTGCTGCTCCGTTGATGTCCGTGGGTCTGCGGGACATCGCCTGGGGCAGGCCACCTCCTCCTGCAGCCCTGCCAGTGCCAAGCTGCGGTC
Organism: Fulmarus glacialis; assembly: GCF_000690835.1. NCBI lineage: Eukaryota > Metazoa > Chordata > Aves > Procellariiformes > Procellariidae > Fulmarus > Fulmarus glacialis. Next base: position 6,607 of record NW_009228205.1, on the reverse strand, counting down.
CAGCCCGGCGTTCCTGGTGGGACCTGGCACCCGGGCAGGAGCTTTCTCCAAGCTGATTGTGGGGAAACGGATGTGTAAAGCGTTGGGACTCTTTGAAGGACCAGCCGACCCACCGCAGCGATGGCCGATTCACTCCAGGCTCCCAGGGAACAATAACCAAGAGAAATGAATAAGACTCCAGCTCCCTTTTTAAAACTATTCCATAAAAGAAATGTGAATGGGCAAGGCTCTGTTTTCCGGCCAGATTTCCCCTCTGCCTGTTGAACGTGGCCTGAGCTGAGAGCAGACGGGGAGATGTTCCCACCCACCCCAAATTTCCAAATAGGAAGTCCTCAGCGGAGGAACCTGAAGGCATTTCCAATCCCAACCTGTTGAATGGCAGTTTCCCTTGACAATGTGTGTTGCTTTTTGCAAATCCGCCTGGGTGCCGTTACTCTGCCCAGTAGCTGGGCACCTCCCGCCCCCTCCTCCAAGCTGAGCCCCCCAACCCTTTGGTGCAAATAAATCAGCAAATCAATCAGGCACATGAGCAATTTAATGGACAAAGGCTGGGTCCCTTTGTGAGCCACTAATGAATGCACGCCACTTTTTTTTGCACAGAAGCCCTTACCAACGCTTGACGCTCTAAATCTTGTTTTCTTTCATTCAAAGAGCGACAGCTGGGATTCGGTCGAAATTCGGCAGCTATTGTTAAGGGAGGCAGATTAATGCTGTGTGACTAATCATGTATGGCTTCCCAGAATGCCCAACCCTCCACCCCCTCCCCAACCTTACACCCCTCCTTTTCCTTGTGGTCATTCTTCCCTTTTTTTCTTAAGTCTCTGCAACTCCTGATTTACATTTCATGTGCAGATGGTGATGGAATCTAATTAGATCTGATGTGTGCGAGCTCTATTTGGAGGAGAAGCCTCCAAAGTAGGCTTGGGGTGGGGTTTTTTTAAGAGAAAAAGTTAACTTTAAAGAACTTCTTCGTTGCTAGCTGTGAATAACCGCCACTCTCTTGGCTGCAGACGCCAGGATGGCTTCGCGAGTGTGCGCGAGTTATTTTTGCAGGAAACCAAGGTGTGTGCTCTCAGTGTGTTAAAGCGCTTGTCCCGTGCAGGGTACGCTCCGTGGGCGATGGGGGCAGATATTAGAGGTACTGCCAGACTGGAGGAGGTGCAACTTTCCAAGGTATCTGATAGCAGCTCGCAAAATCCTGGGTTTTCACTTGTTTGAATATCTCTTTACGAGGAGTTTTGCTTCCAAGCTTCTTAAACAAAGCAGAGCCAAGAACACAGATACCAGACGCAGAAAAGCTTGGCACTGCCCTTTGGCGCCTGCGTGAAATGCACCATTTTGGCTGCTGGCCACATCTCCGCTCGGCCTGGCACTTAACAAAGTTTGGCCATAAAGCCCCATTGTGCTGCCCCCACAAATCCAATTAGAAAGTGGAGTGAAATAAATAGCGTATGAGGGAGACGCTACTCCAGCGGACAAGCGTCCCGGCGTTTGTGGCGGGAGAGAGCTCGTTGGGTTACATGAAGACAACGCTGATAACACCAAAACCGAGTTATCAGCCCTGTTACGGAAAGGGAATCGCGGGTGTGAGATGAGGAGCTTTCTCTGCCTTTATTGTTTTACAGTGATAGTTTATAAAACTCCAGGTGCCTTATCTTGCTTGTCTCTTTGCCAGGCAGTCTGGGGCACGCAGGGCTTTAATTGAATGGAGAGGACTGAGCATTTGATCGGCTGGAGGGCTCGTGACAGAAGCGGTGCAATTAAGCCGCCTTTGGAGTTGTTTTCCATCTTGGCAGGGGTAGTCAGGTCTTTCAGTGCTGGAAGAGCAGCAGCAGCAGAGTTTCGTGCATCTTGCACGGACCCCAGCTGAAGGCGCGGGGTGTTTCTGTCCCATGCATGGCACTTGCGCCAGATCTGGAGCTTTAAAAGGTCCGATCTGCAGACGATGGCTGCTGCGGTGTTGCAGTGTGGTTTCACGGCGCTGGGGAGCTGTGGCTTTCCAGAAAAGGCACTTGCCTTTGACTAAGGCATTTTCCCAGACAAAATGAGAAGGTTTTCCAAAAGGTCATTTTGACTTCCAGTGATAGCTCCTAATTAGACTGTTGGATAACTGTAGTTTTGACTGGCATCCCTGCAAATGAGCGGGGCTGATTTTAGATTGCTGTGCCATGTGACATTTATTCCCAGGACCTCCCTTGCTCTGCTAGTTAAAAGCAGATGGCATGAAAGAGGGCTGAGTTTCAAACCCCGCTCCGCCAGTCTTTCACCACTAAAGTCAGAGGAGCTGCGTCTGGGTTGTCATACTCTTGCCCAGAGAAGCCAAAGAGACTGCAAAGGAAAAGAATAAGTTAAATTAAACACTAGGCTTGCGCTGAAAGGGGGGAAAAGTCGGTTTGCTAAAGTACTTCCTCTGTTTATGAATCAGCGCGGCGTTGTAGTTCAGCCGGGGCAATGGCTCCTGAGCTGGTGCCCGTTGCTACCACCAGCTTCCATGGGCAGCGGGCCAGAAACCTTGGAAGAAACATTCAGAGGGGGACCGTAGTGGGAAGAGATTATTATTTTAGCTCAAAACTCTTTCAGGAGACAACCAGGAAGACAGAGGAGTGATCTGAGCCCTGCAGCTCTCTGTGCTCTTCAAGTTATTCAACTGCTCAGTCATTGTTATCTCATTGTAAAGGGCGGAAGTTTCCTTCTGGTTTGGTTTTTCTCATGTGCTTTAACCCAACGTTATTTCCATGAAATAATAACAAAGAAAAAATGCAGTCTCCGTGCTGGAGAGGAAGAGGGTGGAGTGTTGAACAATCAACCAGAGGAAGCTCTTAAAGAAGTAGACAAGCGGTGATTCAGCCATGTTGAGAACTCTTCATGGCTTTTTCGAGTCTGATCTCATTCTCGGAAAGAACAAGGTGGAAATGGGTAAAAGGGTAGATTAAAAATACAAAAGCATCACCTGTTGCGATTCCAGTGGAAGAGAAACTTAGCTGAGCAGCCCAGCTGGTGAGGTCACTGGGACAGCAGTGGGATTTACTAGCTCTTTTCTAGAAGAATCTCTGTTTACATCTCTCCTCTCTGCAAGGCGTCTTGATGGTTATCAGTTGTCTCAGGTGGTCCCACTGACTCCTGCTAACTTGCCCTGGGATTTTATTGGTTGGGCTGAGGTTTTTTGCTTGATTTTTCTCAAGGCTTGTTACTTGTCATGGCCAGAGGGTTGTACTGCATTTGGGCAGGGGCCAGCATGGGCCACACTCAGGAGGAGATATCTCGGTAGGTCCCTCAGCGGTACCTGCGGCACGGAGGTGAGCAGGAGAGGTGGGGTGATGCCTGCTGAGGTGAAGTTGCTCAGGGGCTCCCCAGGATCCAGAGGGGATGAGGTATTTGCAGTGGCCGTCACCACCTGAGATCAGAGGGGCTGTTCCCCACCAGGTACTTGCAGCTGTTAAACGTGTGATCCTGTGGTGTGATGCAGTGCATGGGGCTCTGCTCCATGGACAGCTTCTGGAGGTGGCTCGCTTCGTCATACAGAGTACGTTTTATTCCACCAAAATCTCTGATTTGTTGTCTTCTTACCTGCTGGAAGCCACGATATGTCCATTTGTTCCAGCTGATATTACACACCCTGATCTCACCTCCAAGGCTGTTACGGTTTATTGTATGCAGCATGAGGGAGACATGCTTGGTCATTGCAAGGCCAAGCTATTCACCAATTAAGGGCTTGGATAACATAATCAGCAGGCAGTTAGCAAGTTTTAAAATAACATTGTTTGGAAATTAACCTGCTTTTTCCAGGCCTAGAGGTGTGCTGACCCTCATTTTGCTCATGTTGGTAGGTGTCCCGAATGGTAACGGCGTGTGTACATGAGTGGAATGTGAAATTTATAGAGCATCAGCGTGTTTAACGAGGGAGTAGCCTCGGGGTTCAGTTACTGAGAGCTGGTAAGCTCTGGATCTGGATGGAGACTTCTCCATGGTTAACGTGTCACCAAACTGCAGGTGAAAGTTTTAGGCCATGTATAGGGGCTGTGGAGTGGAAGAGCCTCTGGCATACAACTAAACCCCCCCTGGGAAAGCAGACCTGCAGTGGGGTCTCGTTTGAGTCCTGCCTCCATCCTGAGGGCCAAAAAGGTGGTTGGGGTCCATCTGCTTCACTGCAGGTGTGTGGCTTTGTGTCCAGCTGGCTCCTGCTGCCGCCCAGGATGGGGCAGCACCACGGGGCACTTGGGCTGCTCGCTCACCGCTCCCCAGGCCGGTCTTGGGCTGACGTCCTGCAGCCCTTTGCTTTGGGGACCAGGGTTAGAAAGACCATCAGGCTGGGAAGGCGAGGGTTTGAGGTGATTCCAGATGCTTTCCGAACGGTCTTTTCATCTCATTGCATGCCCTTGGCACGCAGCGCTGAGCCCCAGCATATGGAAGTGGCAGTGCCAAAATCCTGCAGGTTCCCTGACATTGCCCTGCTCCATGGTGCCCTCATGAGCATGGATTTGCTGCGGGTAAGAGGTATCCCAACTTCCCCAGTCCATCCGTCCATGGAAGGGCTCCATCCTGCAGTGCTGGGCTTCTTGGGGTTGGTCTCAACAGGTATCGGCAGCGGTGGGTTGGTGTTACCACCATCCAAGTACTGCTGGCAATGGGCGCTCACCAGCCCAGCGCTGTGCTCACGCTTTGGTCTGGGGTAAAACTGCAGCTGCTCACATCGGCCAAAAATCTGGAATGAGCGGTAGAAATGCTACTCTGGTGTTGAGGGGAGTGTTGCAGTTTTGGTTCTTGGGTGTCTGAGCTCGGAGGCATCCAGGAGCAGAGACGTTTGAGGGTCAGGGCTCTGCTTTGGCACCGCCAGCATCAGCAGGGTCTGGTCAGGGTTGCAGAGCAGGGGCTCTGAAGGGCTGAAGAAGACCCAGTTGGACTTAATAGCACAACTCTCTCTGCACATCTATCATGTGTGATGTTGGGAAGTCTTTGCAGCACTCCGCTAGGTCTTAGTGGCACCAGACAGTGGCAGCTCCCATCTGCCTGCTTGGAGAGCCCCAGGACAGTTAGAGATGTCCACTTGGGGACACCCCAATCTTTACTTTGACATCTGAGTCTTGCTGGTAGAGCAGCTTGTTCTGCTTCCAGCTGACCGAGGTGTGATGGTGCCCTTTCATACTTGCATGCCCTTGTCTGGACTCTGCCTTCCTCGGTGCACGGCAGCGCCTGGACCCGTTGCAGCATCTCCGTCTACAGCTCTAGCGCGTGTCTGGCAGATCAGGTCACCTCGTCTCACCACCCCACGTTGGCGAGTGCCCTGCGGGCACTGGGATGGTGGTACGGGTCTGCAGTACGGGACGCTGTCAGGGTTTCCACATACATCAAGCGAGGTCTGCATGGTGCCTCAGTTTCCCTCCATGTGCTGTTGCTTATCTGAACATCAAGACCTGTCTTGGTGCGAGGTGGAGCAGCATGACCTGCCAGGCGTGTCCTGGCTTACGGAGGTGAATTAGGCGATGGAGGTGCCTGTTGGTAAGTGCAGTGCTCGGTGTGAGATGCAGGATCAGGACCACGACTAAAGCCCGTGTGTGGGGTTGAGGTGGGAAGGTGTCCGGCTGGGCCCTGCCCCAGGATGGAGCAGCGTCCTGCCCGCCGCCCCACGCGCAGCGAGGTTCGTGTCCCGCTCGCGGCCGGCGATGTCCCACGTCTGTGTCTGCAAAGGGCTGTTGGGAGCATGTGAGCGGTGTGTGCGCTGGGTGCGCTTCCCTCGCACAGCAGTAATTAATGACTACTTCAAGCTTTCACCCGTCACGTCCTCCCCTTCCCCCACAGCAGTCTGGAGTTAATATTGGAAAAGTCAGTTAAACAGTTAATGTTTAGGCCCTGGTTATTAGGCTCTTGCACATTTCCAGCAAAGGGAGCGGAGTTGCATTTTAATGGGAAACTTTCACGCTCAGTCAAGTTGCAAAAATTTATTTGCGCAGAAGTCATTTTCTTTTAACAAGTTTTCACCCTAATTCCCTTCTCCAAAATCTGAATTTAATGGTATTTATATGGGAAATGGATTTATTAAGTTTTAATGATGCTATAACGTTGCCCTTATTTAATAGAAGGGGCACCCTGCAGGCAAGCGGCCTTGTGGTGGTGGGCTGGGAGGGCTGGGTGCCGGGAGGAGCACCGCTGGGCTGGGGAGCCTGTTGCTTTGGGCTTGATCTAAAGTCAATGTGGCTGAGAGTGGCGGTGCCAGGCTCTGCTTGGACCTCCAGGGCTGTGCAGGATCAGTCCCAGGCTGTTGCAAGTGCTGGGGCTGCAGGGCTGAGCCTTGCCTCCTGCTGCCGATTCCTCCTCATCCTCCTCTGTGGCTCCTGGCACGATGTGACACTACCTGCACTACCTGTGCCCACCACAGCTGTCCCCAAGAGGAGCAACGAAAGGAGCCTTTGGCACTTGCTCTTCACTTTTTGCTCTGTCCCACGTCCCGTTGCTGAGAGAGCCGGCGTCAGCGGGGCGATGGGGACCCCAAGGACCATACGCTCCCTGCTGGCATCGCTGCCTGGGGGGGTTGAGCGTTTGTGAGCGTGCAGTGGCTTATTTTAAGATAGAAATTATCTCCTGTTGATGAGCAGCCGTGGAGGGGAGCACG
>NW_009228204.1:82633-82837 GCF_000690835.1 Fulmarus glacialis | reverse complement strand
TCTGTGCCCTCAAGCCCCCCCCGTGAGAGCCCCCTGAGGCCAGACTCCTTTGGGGGAGGGGGTTAGGACCCCTTCCAGGGAGCCTTTCCCTCCTCTGACACTGCTGCTTGGTATACTCTTGGGCACATCACTTCACCTCCTTGCTGTGCCAGCCCCTGGTCCAGCTGGCAGGGCTGGGGGGTCCCCTGTGCCCGCTGTCACCGG
>NW_009228204.1:81343-82387 GCF_000690835.1 Fulmarus glacialis | reverse complement strand
TCTCAGCCCAGGGTGGTGCCAGGCCCCACCAAGGGAGGGACATTTCTGTTGCAGTGTCTGCATTTTTGGGACACCCCGCACCAAGCATTTACCTGCGCGCCGGATAGCAAGGATGACGGTGATCGCATCTCTGAGGAGTGTGGTCCAGGCCCCTGCGACACGCTGCCGACGGACTCCCCGCACCTCTCTGCTCCTCGAAGCAGACCCCGAACCCCGTTCCAGCTCACCGTGACACCAGCGAGCGCCGGGGCATCTCCGTAGGTCTGGCTGAGATCACGCAGGCTTGGCTGAGCCCAAACACCGGCCACGGCACCCCCAGCCTCGTCACACCTTTGGCCGGGAAAAACATCATCTCCAGGGGCTCCTGTCCAGGATGAGGAGGGGGTACAAGTGGAAACACATTGCCATATCCTTCCTGGGGGAAAAGGAGACAGCAGATACAGCCCCACGGGTCGGGGGGACAAGGGCAGCTGGCAAAATGCGGGACAGCCTTTGTGCCACTCAGTGCCAAGGCTGGGGCTGAGATCAGCAGCAGGCAAAGGGAGTCAGAGCCCCTGTTCCGTGTCTCACATCACACCCAGGCTTTCAGAGATTTGGGGCTTATTTCCCTGCAGAGCTGCCTGATGCTCACAGCTAGGGAAATATTTAGGTGTCCCTGCGGGTTATTACCAGCCCTGGATGCTGCTTTTCTTCCACAACCCCCCAGCTCCCCTTCCCCACGTTGCCATAAAGCAGCCCCGAGCCCTGAATATTTCTGGGAGAGGGCAGGGATCGCAGCTGCACATGAACTCTCCTGCACAATTCAGGCTCCAGTCTCAGGGCTATTTTTAGCAGTTTCCTCCAAGATGCTCTTCACTTGCAGTTTTATTTGTGAAATTTAATATACGAGGGAGGGGGGAGGGGGGCTGGATCCTGGCGCGTCCCTGCCGGCTGGGAGGCTTATCCCAGCCTCAGCAACAGGAGACCGACGCAAACCTAAAATCATCCATCGAAGAGCTCCCGTGTCCCGGCACGCAGGCGGCAGCAGGGGCTAGGCAGAGCTGA
>NW_009228204.1:49600-81312 GCF_000690835.1 Fulmarus glacialis | reverse complement strand
CCCCGCCTCTGCCACAGCCTCCAAAATCCTCAACGAGTCCCTGCCTCTCCCCGTGCTGCGTCATGGGCTCGGGGACCTGCTGTCACCCAATGCTGGTTCTTAGCACACACGCTGGCACGGAGCAGGATGCGTGCGAGGCTGGGCAGGAGCAGCAGGGATTTTGGGGAGCCCACCCAGCACAGCAGGGCTGGCCCCATCTCCAGCCAGAGCAGCAAGGAGCAAGCCAGGAGGTCCCTGCCCCACAGCGCGGGCCTCGGGAATGGGGAAGGCTGGGGGGACCATCCACCCCCGTGGCAGCTCCCAGCCCAGGGAGCATCACCTGTGTCCTCTAAGCTCCCAGCACCGGAGGCTAACGATGCTAATGAAGCAAACCCAGTTTGCAAGGTACAGCATGGCCCCAGGTTGGCGTGTCCCCGTTTACAGGGCATGAGCATGCCTGCAAATCCAGAGCAGCAGGAAAGACCAATTTCTCCCTGAGGAGCTGCTGGCAGAACAGGGAGGGAGGGAAGAACCTTTCCCTTTGCCACGGGACATGAAGGGGACAGCAGCCGACTCAGCAGAGCCCTGAACATCTTGCAGCAGCTTTTGTTCCTGTTGGGCCAAATGCTGCCCCAGGCTCACCCCCAGCACCACGGCAGGAGCAGACCCACAGCAGGGAACGACGATCCCATCTCACCCCCAACGGCTGGGCGTGCAGCCCACCCCAGGCACACCAGGGATGCACGAAGGGACAAGAGAGCAACATCACATCAGTGACCCCAAACCAGCCTGTCACTGTTACTACCAGACACATACACCAGCTTCTAACACAGAAACACGCCAGTGCAGAACACCGTGGGCTGATACGGTACCTGCCACCCCAGGTCCTCCGAGGGTGGAAGTTACCTAATCTCCAAGTGCTGCTAAGCCAAGGCTGGGCAGGGGGGAGGGGGAAGAGTTTCTCTGCTTGAAAGCCGAGTTTAGGGCTGCCCGAGTTTGGCTCTGGCCCGGTACAGAGGTTTTGCAGTCCAACCCTTCCTGCCTGAGACAGGACCAGCGATGGCAAAGCCCTCTGGAAAATGCCAGAACCAGCCCAGAGCAATCCAAATGCATCACCGACTCACATGATTTTATCATTTCATAGCAGGGAAAGCAGGTCACATTACACATAGCCCACCTGGGGCCCAGAAAGGGCTAAATAGGTACATCCATCTTCCGCTCCTCATCAGAGGCTGTCCATGCCGAGATGCCAGCAAGCCAGGGCCCTTTTCCTGCTGCCCTTTGAGATGAGAAGCAGCAGCTGGAGGCAGAGGACGGAGGATGCTTGCTACCTCCTCACCCTGCAAGCCCCTGTTTTTGGGGGGTCTCCGCTGTAGAAGAGAAGTGGCTGGTGCAAAGAGGACGAAAGGCTCCCGGTGAGCAAACAGCCTCCTTCCCACCCAATCCAGCCTTCAGCCCTGCCTGCTCCCATAGGCAGGGCCAAAAGCAGGAGAATCGGATCCTCTCGCCAGCCCCACAGAGCCACACACAGCCACAGCATCGTGGAAATGAGTTTATTGACATGGACGGCAGGTAAAGCCTGAAGAGCAACACAACTACGCGGCGAACACTCGAACGAGCGGCGCGGCAGGATAGGAGGGCGAAACGCCACCGACTGAGCCCAGGCTCTGCCCTGCAGCGCAGAGACACCCACGTGCCCGAAAAGCTGGGAAGAAATTTGGCAAGAGAAGGGGGTGCTCAGCAACCCCTCCCCATGTCGAAGCTACACCGGCTGTTTAGTGGAGGAGGCTTAAGTGTTTGTTCCTGACCCTCTACCATCTCCTCCCTGCCCCGACACAGCATCGCACTCAGTGCCACTGGTGCTTCCTTAATTACTCAACTAATGATTTTTGCAGCGCACTCGCAGGGCTTGAAGCAAATCACCTCCCAGCACACATGGGCAGGGCTCAAGGGCTGGATTGCTCCAGCTCTGCCCCACTTTTTCCCCAGCCAGAGCACAGGGGTTCCTACACAGGGACACCACCTTCCTTGGGGTCCTGCAGCTCCCGTGCCCTGCTGGAGTCTCTTCCAGGGCATTGCAACCTTTTCCCAGCACTGGCTTCTTGGTTACAGACAGTGCCAAAGCCCTGATGAACCATCTCCCACCGTAAAACATTTATTGACTTTCAGTGTGGCATCTAAAAAGACAACATGGGGGTTGCTATGCATAAGAGCTTTGCTCGCTGGGGAGGAGATGGCGTCAAAGCATGCTGGGGAGGGTGAAGCCGTTCTGGTTAGCGGCTTGGTTTAAGCAGGACAAGCTATGGATGGAGCAAGGACATGCAAGAGGCTTTGCTTTCACTGCTGTTGCCGCAGCACTTAGTGGTTGCAATGTGGCAAGTCCACAGACATGGAATGGAAAGGGAAGCAGTCCTGGCCCCAAGGACAGGTCAGAAAAGAGGGGCCAGGACATGGGGCTGCTCAGGACAGGGGGTGAGAGCAGGAACCCGACTGGCCCTTGTTACTGTGTGCACGTGAGCACAAATAGCCAAGCTGCGAATGGAAGAAATGCTTCCACGATCTGCTCGACTCTCAGCCCAGCCGGGACCTGAAGCTCCCAGGTAGGCAGGGTGCAAACACCGCCAAGCCCAAACCACCTCCCATCACGCCACAGCCTGGGTTTTGGGGGACAGCACGGGAAGCAGCACTGCCACGTTCAGATTTACTACCGCGAGCCTCGGAGATTGCTGGGGGTTAGCGCAGCGCCGGGTGAAGGTGGCACAGCTCAGGGGACGGCCGAGAAGGCAGTTCGGCCATAGCAGGCACAGAAAGAACAAGAAGAAGAGGGGCTGCGGATGGGTGAGGATGCAGAGACCATACCTGGAGCTCTGGCAAGAGCCTTTTGCTCTAAGAGCGGGCTAGTTTCCTTCATTTCATCCACCGCTGTCCCGTTATCAATCTAGGTCTGCAGCTCCTCCCCACACAAAGGCAGCCTCACTTCTCAAGTCAGCAGCTAATGAGCCAGGGAGATGGTTGGAGTGAAAACACACCATCAAAAGCAGAGCTGAGTCTGCCAGCACAAGTGTAATAAAAAACCCCCTCTCTTTAGGGCTCCATCCGCCTCCACGGACCGAACTGATGGCTCTGTTCCTAGTTCCCCGAGGCCGTGCTCACCCTGCTAGAGCCCGACATCCCTGCAGGGCTCCCAATACTTCCTTGGAATCGCCTTCCCTTTAAGCCAATTACAATAGAAAAACTCAAAAAAATGTATAAAAATATAAAATAAAGTGCAGTGTTATGTTTTCGACACTTTTGCCTTGTTTTAATGAGCCGACGTGTGGTTTTTGCTTATTTTTTTTTTCAATGAGCGGTATTTTACAAAATCGTACTACGCCTAAAGCCATTTAGAAAACACTGAACATTGGCACAAAATGGAGAAGCCCACGAGAACGGACGAGTGAGGGGCGAGGGGGACGTGGGAGTAGTCGAAGCAGTGGTTACAAACTCCATGGACGCTAAAAATATCAAAGGGGTTTGTTCCCTATCATCATTAGCACGTGGATACTAATTGCTACCTTGTTTAATCAGTGCCTTTGACTGAAATCCTACACATGAGTACAGCTGCTTCCAGTTAAGAGTGCTTTTCCCCGCGCCAGTGGTGAAGGAAGATCTGGGGACCCCTTTCTCCCCCCTCCTTCTGCAGGGTGAGGCACAGGCTGATCTCCCGTTAGTTTTTCAAGATGGCATCGTAGGCCTGGTAGATGTACTGGGACACTTCGGGAGCACGGCATTTCAGGGAGAGCTGCAGAGAGGAGAGGAGAGGTTAGCGGTGATGCAAAGGAAGGCAAGAGCTTTCTACCATCTCCACAAAGGCAAGTGGAAGTGTCTGACCTACAGCATGGGTTGGACAGATCATGGACGTAGCTGATGACAGTCACCCAGAATATTTCTCCCGGGTACTGCTTTCTTCGTCACCAACACCAAACTGCTTTTTCAGAGCTTGCTACAAGCAAGAGGAGGTACATGAAAGCAAACTCCCACTGGGGGGTTCCCAAATTCCTTAACAAACATAGGTGCCTCTGCAGGCATGAAGGAAGGGGACATGGCCCCAAACTCTGAGACAAGGGACTTGCTTGCCCTCATGTTGTAAATCACAGCACTAAACTCGGGGGCTTCTAACGATTTGCTGCTCAGTCCTGATGGACAAAAACTTGGCTGTCACCCCTCTCTAAAGCAAGGATCAGGCTGAGACCAGGCTTGGGCATCAATCATTCTGAAAGCATCGCTTTCACACAGCAGGTCCCCAGACCATGGATTTGACCGGAAACTCCTGGAACAGCTTCCAACAGGAGATAAATCCTCTAATACCAGGATACTCAGACATACAGGTCCTCAGAAAGGGAGCAAAGTCAAAGAGAACAGCTATAGGAGTGCATGATGCAGGACAGAGCGCACCTTCCCACCAGCCACAGGCTGATGCCAGCAGAAGGCCAAAGAGCCTCTGACATCCAGACAGCCGGTCTCCGCTGCAGGAACGCGGCAGGGCATAAATTTCTCCTTGCTTATGAGAGGGGGAAGGGCATCCTGGAAATGCTTTCTCGCTAATGTCTCTTGGCTTTATCTCTGGGTAACCTTGGCAAGTAACTGCTCATTGCTGAGTGGGCACTATTCCAGCTCACTGGTAACAGAGCAGTGTAATTTTGTTGTTTCTCACTTTTCGCAGTTCAGTGGGCATTCCTAACCCCCCAGCCAAATTAACAGGATCTTCCCCCAAACAAGCACGTTGGGCAAAGCAGGGAGAAACCGCTCTGCGTGCGAGGCGGGTTAGGAGGATCCCAGCCCACGCCACGTGCCCTCCGCAGTCCGACACCTCACCGTGTAGTTCGGGTTCCCCGGCTGAATGCGAAGCTCGGCCAAGATCCAGATGCCGTTGGTGAGTTTCAGAGACTGGTAGAGCATGTCCTGGCCCTCCACGTTCCTCTTGGCAATGGTGTAGACATTGTTGTTCTGCAGTTTGCTGGAAACGGTGTCTTCAGAAAGAAGGAAGAAAAACACATCTGTTAATTCAGATTCATCATCTGCAGAGACAGGAGAGCCCAGAGGAGCGTTCCCAGCATGCAAGCACACAAGGAAACGCTGACTTCTGTCCCAGAGTTTTCCCTGGGGAGAGGAGCAGACAAGACACAAGGAGAAAAAATTCCAGTTTGCTTCCATGGACCCACCTCATTCCTTTCAGGCTGTGATCCCTGGTGAAGTATTTGCCCATCTTGCAGGGCTTTCACTTACTGCTCACTGCCCTGGGTCACTCAGGATTGCTGCCTTTATCAATTGCCTTTATCAATTATTTTACCTTTATCAGAGGGTAAGAGGACTCTGCTCTATCTCTAACCCCCAACAAGCTCCAGGCAGGCTAACCTGGAGGCAGCCAAAAGTCAGAAGATTAAGGCGAAGAACAAAGATCCGCGCCTGAGGCTCGCTCGGGTGCCTGGTTCTGAGGTCCTGCCCCAACCACAACAGCTCCCTCCTGCCTCCCCCGCTTCAAGCACAGACACCTCTGGCCAAACCAAAGTCCTACAAAGTAGTAAAAATCCTTTCCTTTTTTTTTAAAGCAATCACTTGAAAGGATAAAAGCCCACAGACATCTGTCTCTAGCCATCATAGGGCTGTGATAGAGTTTTAACCCACTGTATGACCTCAGCACTTGCAGAAGATGTGCTATTTCACCTGGAGACCTGTATGGATGTAAGCATGGCACAAGTTATTTCTAAGGGACCTTTCAAAGAAACAAGAACAGACGCAAATACGCAGCAGTCAAAGACCCAAACCAGCGGCCTCTGGATGCCAAGGGCTTTCTCAGCACAGCACAGAGCAGAGCAAACCTCAGGATTTGGATGCCAGTAAAAGGGGCACGTTCACACTTTGGGTGGAAGGCTCAGGGAGGAGGACTCGACACCTGCTAAGCATCACTGGTAAATTCCCATTCCTGGTGCCCCACAGGAGAAATTTAACTCTTTCAAGCTCTCTGCCACAGCAGGGTGGAACACCCTGTCTATGCTGGGCCATTATCAGGAGGTTGGGCACTTTCAACAGAAAGCAAGGGAGAGGAGTGGCCTTAAACCAATTTGCACTGAAAGCCAAGAGCCTGGAAACGTGCGATCCCTTTCACAGAGCGCAAGGAGCAGGACAGCAGCAGAGAAGCAGCACAAAGCGACCGTGCAGCTCTAATCCATCCCTGCACCTACAAACACTGAGATCCACCGGCATCAGTACCAGATTTGAGAACGGACACAAGTCTGTGCTAGGGCATGGAGGGATTAGAGAGCGGACAGCAGAGCCTGTTCATGCACCAGGGAATGGTAAAAGTAGGAAAGAAAGGGCCCCACAAATCCATACACTGATGCAGAGACTTGGACCCGCTGCCTCTCCCCAGGACAGCGTTGATAGCCGGAGCTGTGGAGCAGTTGCACGGGCAGCCTGGACCCTTCACCCACAGCTGGGCTGAACTCCTTTGCTCCCCAGGCTTCAAAGCGGCTACGTGCAGGTCGAGGAGGGTTCAGGCATCCAGCTACCCAGACACAACTCAGATTTAGGTTTCCTCTCTTCCCCAGTTACTATGGAAACTGGCAGATATAAGTAACTAATGAGATCCTTTGCTTAAAAACCCTCATTCCCTCTGTCTCCTCCTCCCACCTCTACTCCTCCTCTATAAAACAAACTCACCCAGATTAGGGAAACGGGCAATGCAGAGCAGTCCCCTGCTCACAGGGAGCATGGCTGGGAGAGACTTGCACTGGAGGGACATCACCCACTAGGGATGAAGCCCAAACTCTCATCTCCTCATGCCCCCCCAGCCAGCGAGAGCAGCCTCCAGGGCTTTGCGAAGGCACGGTATTCAACACAAGCGCCGGCTCAGAGACTGCATCCTTGTTTGCAAGGGACATTGGTATTAAATGTGATTTGGTTTGCCCAATTTTAACAGGCTATGGTTAAACCTCACCGGTCTGAAGCCCCTCTGGACACGTATCCTGGAAGCGGAACTGCTGGCAAGGGGTCGAGACTTTCTCCAGCAATCTTTATACCTGCCGGCAGCAGTCTCCCCCTCTGCCGGGGGATGCTGTCAGAGCAAAGGCATTCCCTGGAGAGCGTGGGTGCAGGGTTGGAAGCAAGGCTTAAGCGGGAAGCTGTAATTTTGGCAGCTGTGGGGCTGCTATTCCATCACACGGTGTGACGGCAGAGGAGGGGAGCGCTCCTGCTGCCCGGGGAGCTGCGCTTTGGGGGCGGGCTGCAGAGCAGCTGCTCTGACGCCGAAGACTGCAACCGTGCGATGGCACCTCTTGCAATTTAAACAGCCACTGCCTCTGCTGGGGGGGGGCAGATTTCCAAGCAGCAACGTGCTTGTAGAGGGGTACAACTCCTAGGAAAGCCTGTTTTCCGCCTCCCTGTCTGACCTCAGTTACCCTCTGAAGAGTGCAAGGAACCCTACCAAAAACCCATACCCTGTCTCAGCCAGACACCAAAGCAATCGTGAGCAGGCTGGAGTGCTGATGCTTAGTTTGCCTGACTCCTCCTGCCCCCTCTCTCAGCACAGATTTGGGGACTGGCGAGAGCCTACCCCCTCTCCCCCCAGGTAGCAGCTCCCATCCCTCCAGTGCTCCCGAGCGTCAGGATTTTGGATTTTGGAGATCGGGCAGAGTTGCTAAGCAACAGTGCCAGGCTGTGCCTGGCTGAAGGCAGGACCACTAATGCCATGTGACAGCACAGCTTTTAAAAAAAAAAAAAATAAAAGCAGATATTTTCTGGGAGCAGAGAGCTGAGCCCAGCTCTGAACAGGGCTGCTTGTTTCTGAGCGAGAGCACAGCACCCATCGAAGCCCTGGTTAGCGCCCAGCGCAGGCAGGAGGAGGGCTGAGCCGTGCTGCCCGGGCACCCGTCTCCCTGCACACGTGGGGTCTGGTGACTCTGCAAACCAGAGCCACACGAGTCCTTCTGCGAGACGGCACAGTCTACATCTGACCTTGCTAAAGCAACCTTCTACAGGGCTTCTTCTTTTGGCTCAATGCTTATTCTCAAAACCCTCTTGAAGCACAATGTAAGCATACAGAAAGATTTCCCCGCCACCAAGGCCACGCAAGCTTCTCACATCAGTCCATCTTTCAGGGTTGTGGGTTTTTTTTGTTTGTCGAGGTTTTTTGTTCATTTGTTTGTTTTCCTTTCTTTTGCTTTTTAAACAGAATTCTTTACCCTACCTCACAACTAAATAGCACACGTGGAAAGACAGGCACACAGGGAAGAAGAGCTGGACAAGGTCTCCTCCCTTGCACTGATGCAATCCAATTCTTTTCAACAGCACTTTCCTTCTGGGTAAAGCAAAGGACATGCTTAAATCTTCTACCCATACAGCTTAAGAATTTCACTTCCAAACTCAAATAGCCAAGATGACCAATTGGCAACAACGGGGCTTTTCACAAAGCACACGCACAACTCAGAATCAACATCGACAAGATACCTTTTTTGAACTTGGACCTTCGTGGCATTTTGCAACAAGCACTGGATATCAGGAAATAAAATTTAATGACTATATTTTATGCTGTGGTGGCTGAAAACATCCCCATGCCATTTCTAGCAACCCCTGAATGGTTCTGAGCATCCAGCCAAGAACTGCATTCAAATACCGAATGCATCTGCAGACTCTGATCCAGTGGGGAGGCACTTTGGTCAATATTATGACAGTACATTCATTTCCAAGACATGTAATATGCAGGGGTTCTATAATTTATTAAATGATCAGGTTACTAGATATGCACATACAGAAAAAAAAGCCATACCAGGGAAGCTTGCGTATGATTGTCCCCCAGGTTGTTCCAGCAAGAAAATCCAATTTCAATTTGTTCTAGCATTAGCAAATTACTTGGGAGGGAAAAGCAAAGTGACCACTGCATACCAACTCCAAACACTAAAGCTGTTGTTTCACACCAAGCTGTGGACCAGTAATAAGCAAGCAAACCCAAAGTTCCTAGAACTGCTGAACAGCACAGCAACTAATTGCCTCCTGTTTAGTGGCATTCAATCTCCATGTGCAAGTCAGCTTGTCCTCTTTCACTCTGTGGGTTTGGGTAAGCAGAATTTAAAAAAAGAAAAACATTTAGCTAATCTGATTTGCATATCTTAGCTTAATGTAGTGGTCCTTTAAAACTGCATCAAACTTAGTATGTTGGAAAAACAGTGCAAAGAAGGCAAACTGAGCTTTAGCGCATGCTCAGTTGCAGGGGAAACCTCAGTTGGTATAGTTGCACTAAAAGCACCCAGATTATTTGAGCTATAACCGTCTAGGAATCTATTTTCATGCACTAGGTTCTTATATTTTCATTAAAAAACCCCGAAATCAATTAATTTAGCACTGGATTCATAACAGATGAGAATGCTGGGGTATAACCATGACCTTGCGTTTTCATTACAAGTTGTATTTCTGAATATGGTTTTCTCCATGGAGCTATCATAGCCTCTTCCTAAGAGACAGATGCATGAAACAGCTCTAATGAATTCAAGATGTGCAGCGCACCCTAAGTATACCTTGGCCCCATGATACAACTCCAGAGAGACTGGCTCCTCCACCGCTCCAGCCCTAAAGAACAGTCTCAGGCCAGTGCCAGCTCTCGTCACTGGGAACCTGAGCCGCAAATCCCTCATCCAGAATTAAGCACTCATCTCTCATTGAGTCACTGGGAACTGTGGGAATACCTTCAAGGGTCCAGGATTTGCTTTTTTTGGAATCAAAGATGCTGGCGACAGGGATCAGAGTGGCAAGCTCTGACCATTTAAGGGTACCTGCTCCTCACCCCACAGCCTGGAACCTTATCCTAGGCTTCAGCTTGCGGTGTTGTGGGCTACCTGCGGCAGCCAAGATTTTCTGGTTGTTCTGTGCCCTATTATGGGGCGAGCTGCCAGGGACGGGAGCTTTTTCTGCCATCCCTGTTGCAAACCATCAAAACTTGAGTCAATCCTATTTGGTTTGCCTCGTGGGCACAGGATGCCCTTTTACCAACAAAGGCCTCGGAGAACAGACTCACACAGAAGCATCTCCACTGATGGACTGTGTTTATCTCCTTTTTGTCTGAAGGAACAAAAGAAATAACCTGGGGAAAAGCCTGCAGTTTACACAGGAGGTGCTGTAAGGTGACTGTTGCACGGTGACAGACAGACAGCCCTGGATGTGCAAGAAAAGCAAAAGCTGCTTTCTTGACAGATAAAATCCCAGCCCGCTAAAAATCCCTGTTCCAAGCCCATTTCACTTTGGTTTAAAGAAAAAGAAATTCAAATTTCAGTTTCTCCACTGAAGAAAATCAGCATCCCCTGTTTAGCTCCTTGGTAAGGCCTCCTGCATGTCTGCACATAACTTCAACCCCAATTCTCAGGCGGTGCAGAAACAGCGCAGATCTGAGTGCTCAGGAAAGTGAAGGCTCTTTGAGGCTAGAAGAAAAGCCAGGCACCGAGGGTGCAGGGACCACACTTCTGATCAGCACTCTGCCCAGCAGCAGCCACGTGCCGTTCGGCACGCTCTGCTCCATCTGTCCGATGCCTGCTGCAGCCGTGCGGCTCTATTTAAGTGGCTGGTAGTGCTGCGATTAGGGCACATCAGCTGGGAGCAGAGGTATTTTTAGCTCACAGCTAAATTCGCGTCACTGGGCTGGAATCGAAGCATGAATGGTGCGGTGCGTCCCCGAGCTTCAACAGCAACTCGCCACCAAGTGGGTGGGCTCACGCTAGGCATGAATTACTTATCCGAGCGGATGCGAGAGGAGGGATAACGATTCACACGGCGGCTGCACACCTCTGCGGAGCTGGCAGTGCTTAGAAGCATTTCGTCTGTGCCAAAGGGTTGCAAAAACCCAGCACCTCCTAAGTTCTACTTAGGAGCGGTTGAAATCTGTAGACTTTGTTCTGCGCAGCTCTGCCATGGCAGCCGTCGTGTACCTTATTTTATGCAGTGATACGAGAGCTGCACATAGTGGTATTTCATTGGTGAACAATAGAATCACCAACAGCCCAAGTGGAGAGCTTTATTCTGGTTAGGCATCTCCTACAAGACAGTCTTTTGAACATGAACCAGTCTTTACTCCATAAGGATCAAGTTCCTAAAGATTCTATACCCAGAGCTGCTATTCTTGGAAAAAAAGGAGGTGTCTTAAAACAAAGCTATTTTCACTGGATTTAAATGATCAAGATTGTGAATCTTGAAAGACTATCGCCCTACTGCGGCACATGGCCAGGCATGCACCCTTGCTCTGGTATAAACTAGCAGCAAGAGGGATTCAGCTGTCATCAGAGCTCACTCAAGTTTTTTCACCTCTGCCCTGCTCTGCACCACCAGCCACTTGCCACACTGCAAGAAGTCTTCATCCCTGAGGATGCTGGAAGCCTAGCCCTCCATGGGTCTGGGGCCCGGCCGATCCTGTACAGACAGGTTTGATGCTCTTAGGATAGTCTGTACTAGAGAAGGTTACTGCTTAGATGAAATCAAGGTGAGCAGCAGACTGAGTGAGGGTTGCGTTGGTAGTTAAAATACAAGGGACTAAGACAAGCACACAAGAATTCCCTAGTTTTCCCTCCTGCAAGCTATTGGCCTGCTTCTTGCCGAAGCCCAGGTGGTCAGGGAAGGAAATGGCCGGTATAGTCACAAGAGGGAGGAGGTGTCAGCAGCAGAAATACAAAAACAGAAGCTTCAGTGGATGGAAGTGTTTGAAATCTGTTTATGAGACATGCCCCACTTTCTCCCGTACATAAGCCAAAGAGGCTGGCAGATCCTGCACACCCCCGAGCATCCCAAGTGACGGATTGTGCTGGGGAGAGGCACTGCGTCCAGGGCTCTTGCTAAAGCACCAAGAGAAGCCTCTTCTCATCTGAGCCCTGGCAATGGCTGCGGTTACCACTGCGGAGAAACCGCTCTCCCTGCAAGCTAGTAACGTGTTCTCTGCTGAGTATCACCAATTCAGGTAGGCCTGGGCAAGCAGTCTGGTCCAGGATGGCAAACCCTTCCTGAATGGGGAGCATCGCCTGTCACTCCACGTTTTCTAACACTTTTTTTTCCAGAGGAAGTAGGGGGCACAGGCCAGTCTGCAGGATCACCAGCGCTCATCTTCCCAGACACGCACACCCCCTCTTTCCCCCCCAGCTACATCCTCCGCTAGCCAGCACCGCAACACCCCAGCGCCAAACATGAGAAGCTACCAACGTTTCTGATTTGAGACACAAAGAGCCCTGGATGGGGCGGTTAGGGCACGGCCACGGCAGAAGGCATTACTGGCAGCAGCACTGCAGTGCAGGGGGAAAGGCTATGCCAAGCTCTGTCGGGAGCAGAGGGAGGACTGGGGGAGGCGCAGAGGTTGTTCTCATCTGAAACCCCACAGTGAAATCAAGTCATAAGGTCCAACAGCTGCTATTTTTTCCCCTTCTGCGTGCTCCATCTTTTATATTCCAAAATAGTAATAATTACGAGTACAAAGAGACCCATGGTTTCTGTCTGCAATGAGGCAAGAGGGTGTTCATTGTGTAAGAGCAGACACAAGAGAATAAAAAGGTTACAGGGTTTGTAATCAATAGGAACACTTTTTTCCCCTATAAAACACAGCAGCTTTTGGTAGAATCCCTTGGCTCCTGTCCAGAAACTCTTGAACAGGAGCAAAGCTGCTACGCTGGCCCCATTCCACTTTTTTACACTCCGTCATCCTTCAGCAGTAGTAAGGTCAGACGTATAAGTAGGATGCTCACAGAGGCAACTAGACGGCTAAACACGGAGCTGAACGGGACAGAGTACGACCAAAATGCATCAATATAGCAGCTAACAGCAGCAGACCAAAATTCTTCCTCACATGGCCTGTCCTCCATAGATGTCAAAACATTTTATAGTGGTATGTAGCGTTACTCCTTCACAACAGAAAGAAGAAAGCAGATGCTGAAAGGTGAAGTGACTGGCCCAGGATTACACAGTAGGTTAAAGTCAGGGCTGAACACCTCGCCTGAAACACACAGTTGCAGGACAGGATTGCTGAACAGCCCCAACACCATATTCAGCTCTTTTTAAAAGAGCAGCTTTGCAGAGAAGCAAAGTATAAAAGAGAAAACAAGAATGCAAGGTCCAGAATGAAAGGAAGAAACAGATACGTACAATCTAAGATCTGGGATTTTAGATGTGCTTTTATGGGGACCCAGCTAAAGTTTTTGACTGAAACAAGCCCTAGGATCCAAGGCTGTTCTGTTCATAAGTGCAATACCCATCTGTCCATTAGCCATAGACAATGCTATTAATAAGGTGATGTCTAGTGACCATACATCAAAAGTGCTCTCAGTGTGGTAGAATTAAGCTACTCACCAGCATTCAGGTGACAGTCTTTAATCTGGAACTGAAGCTCGTTTTCGTTTGGAATATCTTTCCATGTTGCAAGGAAGACCTGGCGCTCTAGAAACGAGAAAGACGATCAGCACTCCTGGATCCTCACAGGACCGTAGCACTAATTAATTCACCACAGAATGTTACAAGGTAAACACATGAAAGATCTTTTGGTCACATTTTGCCCTGCTGTGGACAGATCCAGGATTTGCTCCTGTAACAACCTCAGTCTCACTGTAAAAGCAGCAAAGCTTTGACGGGTTTTGGAACCCCCAAACCAGAGACAGTCTTTACCATATGAGCTGTTTACAAACCAAGAACAGGCGGGATCTGACTACAAGGAAGGAGATCCATGCATTTAGGATTACATTAGTGAAAGCTGCTTTTCAAGCAACTTCCCAGCCAATTCAAATAACAATTTAATGAAGGTGAACAGGAATACACGAATTACAGTGAAAGTGGTATGGGAGCAAATCCTAGACCCATTTGAGTGAACCAAACCCTCCAAAAAAAAAAAAACCCCAAAAATCAGCTTCAAAGAAAACAGACCCACCCCTTGTCTGGCATAGAGAATCAGAGCAGAAGACGGGTTCTGGTAACTATTGGAGTTGCAGGACAACAGGGACAGGCTACCAAACCACTACAGACCAGTTCAGGCTGCTGAGATGCACTGGCATGAAGATCATTGCCAAGCCCATGTGAATCTCAGCCATGGGACAACTGCACCCAGCTGGGCGCTGCGAGCACAGTCTGGCTGAGAGAGGCTGACCACAGACCTAAAAGCACTCACCCATTTTGCCATCCTCTACGAAAAGCACGTTGAGAGGAATTAGGCAGCTGAAGTAAAAGACATCAATGTTGTTTTTCACAGCCACCTGTTACAGAAGAAACAGGGGTGGTTAAAGTTTCTCTATCAGCTGGAAGTCCAAAGGGATCCCAAGACCTTGCACCGTCTCATCGCTGCCCACGCACCCTGGAGTGCCCTCTCCGAGCAGAGGCCAGCTCTGAACACGAGACCACCTGGAGGGACATTGCTGAGCTTCTAGCTAGTTTCACGCAAGGATCAGTCCCACCCCTCTGTGCTCATAAAAGCTGCTCAACTTTCTCCTACGAGCATTTCACCATGCTGTTTCAAAGCCAGTTGCACTGATGGGGCCACAGCTAGCATCCTTGCTCTTTTCCGCTCTCATTCGGCCTCCCCCCTCACTTCTTCCACCTCTGATGTATGTTCATCTCGCTTGGCTGCACACAGCTACGATCATGTCTGTCGTATTGCAGACAAGCTTCTTTATCACCCCTCTTTGCAATTTCACTCTTGTAATCCCCCAGCTCCAAACCCTTGTGTATTCTTTATTTTCACCCCAGCTCTCAGTCATGTCTGAACACGCAGACTCCTTGATTAGTTGTAACTCAGCCCGGACACTTTCTAGAAAGCCTGAAGCTGGTCCACTGCCTGCACCTTCCTTGCAGCATCTCCCAAGTCTCCCGCCTTTACCTTTGTGAAAGCTATACAGCGAACACATGCCGGGTGTTGATTCCTGGAAGAAGAAAGCCCTGCTACAGAGCAATCGGGGCAGGTAAAAAAAAGATCACTTGACAAAAGACTTAATTCTCAGTGTCATTAAACTCCGCCAGCCAGGGAGATGCACTGGATTGCCTTTTATCACACATGCTTGCCACATTACCGACTAATCTCTGCTAACACAGACACCAACCTCACTTTCAGTTTTCCCCAGGCTGAGAGCTGATGGTACAGCAGGAGCAAACTGGAGGTCTGAGAAAGTGCACTGTCATAATAGAGCACAGAAAAAGGTAGCTCTGGGCTTTATTTTCATGCCTCTCACGCTCTCCTCACATCATCCCGCATAACAATAGCCTGTCATGGGAGTACAGTTCAGCAGACACCTGCCATTGCTTGCAACGAAGGAAATTTAGCCTGTAAGAGAGACCTAGAATTGAGGTCGTGTGGGGAGCCCTGAATTTCAGGAGCTGTTCGAGCTCCTACTTCCTTTGAAAAATCCCAGAAGGAGTTCTCCAATTTGTCACCCCGCTGAAACACAAACCAGACCATGCTAAATGCTGAGCCAAAGAAATAAATTTGCTGCTACAAAGATTTATGCCAAGACAAACACCATTCACATTAGTAATTACATACATTAGTGTTCTGCTGAGAAAATCTATTGTCCCATAGTGGCAGGTTTAGAAAGACACCCCCAAATGTCGGTAAAAACAGCTGCACATAGACAAGGGAGGGGAATAAACCAGAGAATTCAAACACAAGTCAGCTGATTAGACATGCATTTAAGCCAGAGCACAAGTGGTAGGAGATCAAGCTCCTGAATGAACTCTTCTAGCAATTGGGAAGGTCCCAGAAGTGCAAAGAAGAGCAGAAAGGTAGATGTGACAGCCTGTGGGGTTTCTACTTTCAGCCATCACTAAAGGTAGCAGCTTACATCTAATTCCCACAGTGCAAACCAGCTTAAGAAGGGATTAGTTTAAAGCCCACTAAAACCATGTAAATGATGGTGCAACCTAGGAAAAAAGTGGAAATGGTCCTCCCTAATAGGGAGCTGTTACATGCATCGATTGCTGGCATCATACTCGTGAGTTGGAGTGTCTAGTGTTTGAGCTAGACGCGTCGAAGCCAGAGGGGCAAAAGCAGATTGGTGGATGGACTTAAGTGATTCACCCCTGCAAAACGTGATTGAACAGACTGGGTGAGTAGCCAAGAACACACCTCTGAATCTGGGAGGGGAGAGCTGGGCAAGGGACAGCCGTTCCAGATGCTATGGTTGGATATAATAGTCATGGAGATGAGCCAAAAGAGGGAAAAATTTAGGCTAAACGTCTGGGAAAATTTGATAGTGAGAATTACTAAGCAGCACAAAATTCTCCTGAGGAAGAGAGAAGCTCCAGTGCTTAGAGTATTTAAAATCAGCCTTGACAATGCTCTCAATAAAAGGAACTGTAGCAAAACAACAAAGCATAGCAGGGACTACACTGCATGACCTAAGATCTTTTCCAACTCTGATTTAATGATTAATTGCCTTGCCTTAGAACAACAGAGATTACTTAGCTTTTGTAGCTAATTGTTGTTGCCATACAACAGCAGTTTCTTACAAGAGGGGCTGGAAAGCAGTGCCTTCTCTCCAGTCACAGTTCTAGAGGCACACTCCAATTAATATGCTAACCCTGTCCCTGCAGTTATAAGAATGCTATAAAAAGGTATCTGCTGACCTGCTTCTCAACTCTGCAGAAACATACTGAGTAAGCTGCTTTGGCTATACTTTGGAGAGCTACACAATTAAGATGCTCTGAAGTGCAATTTCTTCCCAGCAAAGAAAAGCAAGCCACACGTCAGCCTTCCTCCCAAACTGCATCACTGGGTTCAGTAATGACATCACGTGTCACCTTGCAAGTATCTGTAATGATGCAGAAACCAGCTATTACAAATAACTTTTCCAAACAGGAAAGGAAAAAGCTACAGTCTCCTTAAACCTATAGCACTAGGACAAGACTGGTAAGCTTTTCAAGACTAGCTTCCGTCGTTCAACACCACATACTCCCCCCGAACAGCCAGGCATGCACTGTTAGCACTGTGGTCCCCAAGATCTGGTCCATGAAAAGGCACCTGCAGATACCTGGATGGGGAAACTCGCACCGAGAAGAGGCTAAGAGGCTCTACCAGTTCAGTTGATAACAGCTTTCCAAGGTCATGCTTCAACCTTTGCTCTGCCACATCAGGAGCATCCAATGCTATCTGACAGGCTACAAAAGCAACCACAGGCAGAAAGCAGATCCAAAAGCAGCGCCTGTGAGAAACTGAGTAGCTAATAACAGCGACTTGCCAAAAAAATCCAGTGCTCCTCAGGCGGGAACATGGGCCTGAGAGAATCAATGAGATCTAAAGTGATACCAGTAGCTAAGAAGTCTCTCCAGGTTTGACATGCTTGAAAGGCACCTCCACTTGTATTCAATAAATCCTTCAGTCCAGACTAACTTTGCCTGTGGCTCTGCAGCTTTAACCTGCCGACCTGGACATGAACTATTAAATCTTTAACAAGACCTTCAGCTTCAGACATCTGAGAGTTGAAACAGAAGCACTTTAAATAAAAATGGCTTTCCATCTACAATCTTTTTGAAAGGAGGAAAAAAAAAATATTACTACCTTGTGAATTTAGTCAGTCTACAAAGCTTCCGAGGGATAAAAGTCAAAAGATGCCAGATTTTCATGTGATGCTTCACTGCTGAAAAGGCGTGAGCCCACTAAAAATTGGCATAGGGTTCCCAATCACTTACCTCTTGTTCATGATCTGACTAGAGGAAGCAGCACCTCTAGAAATAACCCCTGGAACATATTTGTTCAGCTTGAAGCATGAGCACCCTTCTGACATCCCTTCTTGCAGTGCAACCTTCTGATAGCCAACACACGGTATTTTGGGGAAGACATACCTCATAAGAACAATGCTAAGTTATTTTCTTCAATAGTGTATGTTTCTGATGCTTTAAATCCCAGACTTGAGCATAAGAACCAACTTTCAAAGTCAAGTCTGAAAGCAACACAGATGCTTTCCATCAGCAGCAAGTACACAACATACCCACTTGGAATCCCATTAGCACCTACACTAAATTAAGGATTTACTTCAAGTTGGGTTTTGCTTTAAAGCCTGGTAACAGCCAAACTGTTAAGGCGAGAACAACTCTCCTCTGCAGTGTCTTTTTTACCTCTGCCAGCACAAGGTCATGGCTTATTCTGTGACAGTCTGCTGCTCTGGCTGTCAGATGCCCCCAGGGAGTGCTAGCTACTTCACTTCATTTTGTTTGACAGGTAGGGTTCTCAGGATCCTACGGGTGCTTGACAGCCACTGCCAGCGGATGCTCTACCTACAGGCACAAAACTCGAGCGGAGTTGTGTGCAGACAGCGAGGCTGGGTGCCGCGCCCCTGGCTACGGCTGTCATCTCCAGGCACACCGCTTACGTCAATGGTCAGGGAACAGCGAGTTACTGGGAGGGTTACGCTCTCGTGTGTGCCTGGCTGTACGTTCAAAACGTACATTTTATCAAATGTGCTGTACCATGTGGCAGACCTGCCCTTAATCGGCAAGCCAACAGCTTTCCGCAGCTGAGCTAGGAACTGGCCACAGATGCCAAGCTGTGATCCGAGTCCTTAATTCAGGGAGCTCCCAGGAGGGTTCTCTTTGCTAGAATAAGACCCTCACTAACAGAGGCTGTTAAAAAAATAACCTAGGCAACAAACCCAAGAAACCACCTTTCACATCTAGTCACCCAAGGCTGTTCTGTGGTGGCTGGTCCAGTATTTTTGACACAGCTCACATACAGGCAGATATTGTGCCATTTATCAAGCAGGTTCTGAAAGGAGAACAACTGCTCGCTGGACTTGCTGCTCACGCCAATTCTCAGCCTTGTTTTCATGGAGAGTTGAATGTGTGAAATGTGTTTCCAAATACCGAGAGCTCTGCATTTGTGACCCAAGATACATTAACACTTCTGATGAATAAGAGCTCCAGCGGTTCTGCATTACAAGCGAGACACTGAAGAGTGGAGGAGCACAGGTGATGAGTTACAGCAGAACTGAGCGCAGAAGGGTAAGTATGATCTAGTGCATTAGCAAGACCGATCTTTTCTCAATGAAGAAGCTGCACCTTCATCCGCCTTAATAGAAATGTTTTGCCAAACTCATTGGAAAAAACAAAAATGTTCTGCACCTCACACTGCTTAGCAGCAAGGGAGAGGTCTGTATTTCCAAGTGTCACTTTTCAGGAAGAAATGCAGCTGGCAGATGCTTCCCTTTAAATGCTTGCCAGATCATTTTACAGGCATTTTGGAAAACTGAAGCTATGCTTCTTTCAGTTGCGTGTTCAGTAGCTGCAACAAACAGCCCTGGCAGTTGACAGCAGGTAACACTGGGGAAGGCAACACACTGATTGTCAATTTTAAGTGTGGATCCCAAGAGAATGGCAATGCTCCAGACTTGGGCAGACTCGCTACTGCTCTGGGAGTCCCTGCAGCTTGTTTTCAATTGTATCGTCTCCTGCAAGTGGTTACCATCTCACAGAAGAGATTATTGTATTCGTGCCATGACACGCCAGGCCTGAGCTCCGAAACTCTTGCAGCAGGCTGGCTCCACTTCACCTATTTCCAGGATTAAGGGAGCAATTCTCACGTACCCAAATGAAAAAATTGAGTATTCTGATTTCACAGTATTTCACAGCCCTTGAACGGGCCATTTATCAGGAACAGTGGTTCTCTTTAGCATAGAAAGGTTCTCAAACCCCAGGCATTTTCTTATTCCAAATTTGACTTGAACACGAAGAAGCATTTGGAAAGAAGATTCCTCACCAATGCAAATTCTTATTTCAGAACCTATTTTCCTCTTTGAGAACTCAAGGTCTCACACAAGGTGGCAAAGATCCCCATCCACCCGAGCTCTTCTAGCAGGTACGACCCTGACAGTGTACATGTCATCAGAGGGGTTTCACTGCTTTGACTGTGAAATGGCAACTACAGGACCCAAGCAAGCCTGTATAACTACTAGAGCCATCCCCCGGCTGGCAAACGAGCCACGGCTATCAAATACTTGTGAAGCTCAACACAGCCTCTCGCACACCTTTGGGCAAGAGCTTGTTAGCACTTACGAATGCTGTGCTCCGCAGAGGCAGCTCTGTGCAGGGAACCACAGCGCCCACAAGTTCCAGGTAGCCTCCAAAAGGCTGACGAGGCACTGCGAGAGCATCCCCCAGCAGAATTCAGCAGCGCACAAATACCTAAGTCAGATTTTCTTTAGCAACACTCCAAAGACATCCTGACAGCAGCTTTTTAATCTTTAGAAAGTAAAAAAGATGAACCAGAGAGCAGGGACTGGAGTCTGTTCAGCCCTACAGTGCTGTACCCAGTCTAACTTTGGCTTTATCCTTTGAATAAATCACTGCTTGACTGGGGGTTGAATCTGAGTTAACAGGTCAAAAAAATTATCATCACTACTTTGGGATGAGAGGGAGAAGCCTGCTATTCATTATCACAAGACGCAAGGTGACTGGCAAACAGAAGACTCTTCAGTTGGGAACCATAGTTACATTTTACCTAAGTAAGCCTCTGAAAACATTTCAGTCTTCCTCATCTTCTTGTAAAAATGGCTTTTTTGTTAACTTGTCAAATATTTTAGTTTCCTTCCATGATTACAAATGTAAGATTAAACCAGCTGTATTGGGTGAAAGATTAGAAACGGTAATAAAAACAACCTGAACAAGACTTGAATTCATGACTTCTGAAATAGTTGCCTAAGGAATGTACAACTCGTCTTCAGTTTCTAATTAACACGACAAAAAATTGAAAGCTATCAGTTTGGTTACTTCAGGACTTATGTTTCTTGATACTAAAACAAGAAACCACCACCAGAATAGGAGCTGAACGTAAGGTCCTCAGGTTCAAACCAGCTCTGCATCTACTTCAATGTTCCCTAGCTCAGAAAAACTGCATTAAGCAAATTCAACTTGAGTGTTTTGGTTCTTCAATGAATACAGGAACATTTGTATTCTCTACTCCTATATTATGCTATAAATTGTTCCCTAAGTAGGTCACCAAAACGATTTCTGAATGTTTCAAGACAGATTATTTCTACATGAACTCACAAAACAAAACCAGAGCCTTTGCTGTCAGGGCAATGACAGATCTCC
The DNA here is from genome assembly GCF_000690835.1 of Fulmarus glacialis. Taxonomy (NCBI): domain Eukaryota; kingdom Metazoa; phylum Chordata; class Aves; order Procellariiformes; family Procellariidae; genus Fulmarus; species Fulmarus glacialis. Next base: position 60,276 of record NW_009228204.1, on the reverse strand, counting down.
ATCAAACCCACTGCTGTCAAAAAAGTAAGGGGAGTGCTCTTTTTAACTTGGCATCTGCTATCGTGATTCAACTCTTTGCAGAGAAATATACTATTACTCCATATGGCAGCTTCCCCAATTGTAAAAGGGCAGCCAACTTCTATGGCAATGAGAGAACTAGCAAATTACCAACTAAGTCTGGCACTAATAAACGCTCCGCTATCTCAATATAAGGTAGCTGGAGGTTTCCTCACATGTTTCCTCTTTGCTTTGTTCTAGCAGAAGATGCTACAAGAAACAAACTGTGTTCCGATTCCTTTAGAGATTTAATAACCCAAATACTTCACTTCCTTCCTGATCAAAGGAAGCAGCAACTTGAGAATGCCTCGTTGAGAGAGTCCCCAGTGCTATGGAGGCAGATCAGGACCATCACCTCCTAGAGACTTCAAATTTGCTTCAGAGCAGGAGGTAGATTTTACTACAGCTGACCCAAATGCAGTGATGCAACCACATACTCGTGACCAGGATGCAGAGGGAATCCAGCTTTTCCGCAAGCTGGAAGGGCCCTCTGTGGAAGACAAGCACATGTAATTCATTCACTGTCCGCATGCTCCCCCATCGCGTGACTGAGCTCAGAGCCGGAGTGTAGGACTGCTCGTTTGAGTGCCAGAGAAGCTATTTCGAGCTGTTTGCCCAAAGACTCATCAATAAGTCATAAGCCCCAGAATGGAAGTCAGAAGAAGGGAAAAAACAGTTGCTCAGGCAGAATAAATAGCAACTTCCATTGCATTCTCTTAATCTAAAAAGAGAATGAGCTGCTTCAAAATATTCCCCTCTATGGGCTGCTACGCTACAGGAACTCAACCTAGTTTCATCTCCTGGAGACTTGAGGCGAGTAAGACATGCTACAGTGCAAGTTAACCGCACTTTTGGGATACTGGGAAAATCATCCTGGACGACCCAGCCACACAGAGCAGAGAGGAGTCACTCGCTGAGCTGCGCTCCCCAGAATGACTGCACGTGGCAGTGCTCCTTCCAGGGAGAACTGACTGCCTGATGAGCACTTCAAGACCAATGTCCCTGAGGCAGGCCAGGACTGATGGAGACAGTCTCTGGTCCAAACCATAGGGGAATGTCTCCCTGGATCTGTCATGCCTTTACCAGATTGGCAGCCCAATCTGATAAAAAGCCTCTCCTAGGGAATGCTGTCCACCAACAGCCTCATTAACGAAACATTGGCTGCTTACTTCACTTCTCCCCTGCCTTTCCTGGAACACATCTTGTTTGCATTGGATTAAGCTATCTGGGGCAGGGATGTGCCAATGCCTTTGTAAAGCACCCTGCAAGTTAAGAGCACTAGAGAAATGTTAATCACTCAGCAGTTGCAATCTTTGCTGCAATTCCTTTAATTGCCTCAATTCTTGCTGACAGCTCTCGTTGCCTGCTCTACCACAGGCATGCACTTTCTCTGTTCAGACCAGCCCCAGTTCATAAGCCCAACCCAGCCTTGAGCCCAGTTTACAGAAGAGTATTACTGGAGCAGACAAAGACCTTAATCTACACAGATGCAAGCCGTGGGTTTGAGGTGTTTGAAAAGGCAAACTCACAAAATTCAAGAAGCATCTGCTTCAGTCCTCCTGGAAGAGACTAGAAAAAGGAATAGGAAGTTTTGGCCAGACTCATGGCCCACATCCATGAGGTCTGCCCGTTTACCCTATACACATGGTATTTTGTTACTAGAGTCTTACCACGTTGTTGAGCCAAACAAACCAGGCTGAGCACCTGCTGATCTCCCTGCTGCCCAGAATGAGACAATCCTTACCTGGAGGTTATTCAGAGGCTCCATTTTCATGACTGGTCCCAGAGTGTTGAGGGGCAGGGAGACATCAATACTTTGGTTTGGCATCAGAGGTGTGTGAATGGCCAATGGGGTGCTCGGGATGACCCCGAAGCTGGGCAAGAGAAAAACAGAGGTGATGAGAGCAGCACTGCATTCCCCAACACCTATTCCCCTTTTGCCAAGCACAAGCTGGCTCATCTTCCCATTACTCCTGAGCTGCCCCTGCTGTTACTCCAGAGGAGGAACACAGCTCTCAATTGCACCACAGCAGACACTCGAAGTAGGACAAGGCACAGGAAACTCAATCAGGTCGGTCTCCCTCACAACATGCACCATCCTGCCCAGGGGACCAGCATCTGGGAACTCTTCCATTACCCGCATGACACTGGTTTATGTGCTGAGCTGCAGCCTGCCCAGCAAGGAGCGGCACCTGGACTCAGACTCAGGCCTGTGGGCTCTCTCTTACAGAGCTGCAGAGCACTAGAAGTAGAGTATATCACACATTGCATGGCTGTTATACCGTTGGGAGCCATGGAAGAAGGAACTGGAGCCAAAAGAGAACAAATACATAGCCAAGGAGGAGTATGTGATTTGTAACAGAGCACTGTAGAACAAATGAATCAACGCAGCCAGCTGTCTGGTCCCGAATGACAGCGTCTGGCTCTGTTGCTTGGTTTGAGGCTCTTTCAGCTGGGGACGTATACCACCATAGCAAAGTGAATGTTTACCTGGCGCTTCAGTCCAAGCGGCATTTAATTCCACAGGCACCTCTACTTAGTGTGGAGAAGAGGAAAAACAGCTAACATTTAACATAACACTTCTGTACTATGTACCAGCTTCTTTTTGAAAGCAGACGGAAGTTCAGATGCATAAGATAGTTTTGGTGTCCACTTGTGACTGTGTTTCTCTTTAGCGCAATTTACATTAGCTCAGAGGTGATAGAGCATTTACAGGAACAAAGATGTATAGGTGTGTATTTTTATTTTATGCACTAAAAAACTGATACTGTCTCTGCACAGAGTCAGCTGCATGTGTATTGGGTATGTCACTCTTTCAGAAACCAGCAGATGCCCCATTCTTTGTTCTCCATAGTTTTCAGCTCCAGGGATCTGAAATAAGAATATTCTCAGCAAGGGCCTAGCCATGTGATTTGCCTTCTGCAGCCATTTCACTTCAGGGAACATAAGCCCTAGTGTTTTCCCTTAGACTCAGAGGGAAAAGAAAGTTGCATTTTGCTACTAAGTGGCTGTGGTATTACAGCACACTAGAATTCTAGCTTTCTTTCATTTTTTTTTAATGCTTTATCCCAAGACTGCAGTGAATGTGATTAGTAGCAGCAGGAGACGGGGAAAAGCAATAGAAACTTCCCAATCACAAACCTTAATATTCAAACCTAGAGAGCCAGCCCACTACAGCTCTTTCCAATGCACCAGCCACAGTGGAAAGCGGTGACAGGAGAACACTGTTTGTAGAAGAGTAAATAGTAGTAGATTGTATATGGAACGTGTGCTGATACGCTGCAAAAGGAGAAACTGCTGTTTTACTGTAAGAGTATTTAAACTTCTTACATCCTTGAGAAGAACCATGTAGGTGTGGCTAGAACACAGCTTGATGTATGGAGAAAAATCACAAGCAAACCAGCTTTTTTTCAAGCCAATTTGCATGAAACATTTGCATATAGCAGCTTAGCAAAACTCTCCAGAAAATATAGCAGTCCAGGGAGAACATTTACTAAGACTTACTTAGCATAATTGTCTTTTGTAAGTAAATATTATTCATCCCAAGAAATCCCAAATTTGCAAGGCTAACAGTGATATTAAAGAGATGGTTTCAGAGGATCTTTAGTATAGAGAACCCTCTTCCAGTGAAGGGATATTAAGACATATGGGGAACATTTCAGTCACAAGATATTCTTTACAGTCTTGACATGAACTAGCCTGGTCCTTGCTCAAGATAACATAGAGCAAACCACACAATAAGCTCTCTGGCTGAGAAGGGTATTTGTGGGAAGACACCGTGGCTGTACTGCCATGTCATGTCTTTTGGCTGAGATGGGTTTCTGAGAACAATCTGTATGCTCTAAACATTCAAGTGGATACTCCTTCTGACAAAATTGTTCTGCTGCCAATTACAGGGAAAACATGTGCCATAGGCTTTTACCTTGCAACTTCTTCACTGACAAATAGCTTTATTAATAAGATCGGTACTTCCAGACAGTCTGAGGGGCAGCACAGCAATTAAGTCAGGAGGTAAAGGCATTACGGATTGATACCTGTGCAGCTCAAATGCTTGCCTGTTTAAGCTCTCGCTTTCCTCAGGGCACTTACTGGCTATAAAACCACTAACCTGCCTAACAACTCATAAGGCTGCTTTAAAACTCTGCAGAGATTAAATGGGGCAGATGCTGTTTCAGAGCTAGGAGAACGACGGGACCGTCTACTGCCTGTTTCCTCACAGATTTATCAGTCTGTATTTTCAGCCCTTCCACACAACTGTGGTGTGATGGAGAGTTCAGGCTGTATCATCCAGCTGTTTCCATGACTGCATTATATGCCTACATAAAAGTCCTCCCTATATCTAGCAGTATAGACTCCTTTCATAGGAGCACACAATCTTTTAGCATAGCGGACAAAGCGTATTGATTTCTTACCTGTTCTTATTGAACTGAATGGCAAAGTCGGTCATGTGCTGCAAAGCCTTATTGGTAAAGTTCATCTCCATGTAGATGTGTCCCTGCCTGTGACTGAACGTGCCCGAGATCTCCAATCCTTTAGCCTTCACTGCAGGCAACCAAACCTTGAACACATGAGATGTCATTCAGCATGAGAAGTCTGGCCTGAAGATAGCAAACAAGCACAGTTTTCCAAACAACAGAAAAGTTCTGAGTTCAGAAATCCAACTACATTGGCACATTAAGCCCACAAGCTAAAGAAACACTACAGGGAAGATACAACATGGGGTGTTGAAAGGATCAAGCTCACCAGTGAGAAATAAGCTCGCTGCTCCTAATCTGTATTTGGTCACAGCACTCGCATAAGAACTCAAATATACTATAACATTAGTGTGCACAAGAAACAGTGAAAGCTTGTGTCCATCACACTAATGCGAGACTTACCAAGTCTGCTGATGGACAGGCTTCTCCAAGGACCTGTTGGGCTATTAGAGGCAGGACAATACTAAAGTTTGAACCAAATAAAATCACAGGGCTGATACTATTAGCTGTTCGGGTTCTAGATTCCCAAATCATCTTTGTGGGAAAAACCCAGACTCAAATTTGAGGGGTGCAAAATGAAGTACTTAGCTCAAAATTACTGGGTTCTTTCGTACTTGGTCTTATATATGGTGTAATACTTGCAAGCAGCTAAGGACCAAAAGCTCTGCAGTACCTTGACATCCTAGATTTCATAGGATGACTTCAGTTTATTCATCCATTGACTATTTAATAAGAGTGCTAATTTTTGTTTATTCCCTTGCAGGCATGAAAGGCTAACCCTGAGCTCCCTGCGGCTGCTCCACAGCCTGTTACCAGAACCATGTTCCGCATCTCACAAACCCTTCAGACTAAGCGTGCTTCAGTCAGTGCATCTGTGATCTCTGTAACTAACAGAGCATTTATCTGCATTACACTGCGGCATGCTCATCCCAATCATGTGATTTTATCTTCACTGTCATGTTGGATTCCTCCAAACAAATGAATCTTCCATGAAAGTTGTAGCAAATTGTATCCTGCCCTCAGTTTCCTGGGGAAACTTGCTACGAAGTAGGTCTCCTGGAAAGCTGCTCTGACAAAATTGAAATTCTCATATGTTACATAAGCCATTCTTTAGAGTAATATTGTTACAGGCAAAATGAGGGAACTGCTAAAAAACCAGAAGTCTGTAACTAACAAGGTCTCCAACACACTGTTACTCTGCCTGGGAAAAACCCAAGGCATCCCTAATGGGACTGTGTTGAACTAAGGTGCCCTGATAGCACCAGAGACCAACAATAAAGGGGACAAGTGAGCAATCTCAGACTTCTTGTAGCCTAAGGTAAGGCAACATACTGAGGATGTTCTTTTTCCTTACGTACAGACTTCGGAGCCACATATCCTCCGGGAGCCATGCCTATACCAGACGAGAGCTCAAAGAGATCGTTGAGTCCACTGCTCACCACCGCCGGGGTGGGTGAAGGGGCAAAGGTGGCTGGCACGGAAGAGGGAATGTAGGTCTGCCCCACCTGGAGGAGTTAGAAAGAACAGGCACTGGTTAACGTCACATATGAAGAACACTACTTATTAAATAAAGCATGAACTTGGGCAATATCCTAAATATTTTAAAGCCGTTTGCAGCTTCCCTGCTGAATTATCAATAGTGCTAAATAATGCATTTGAATTCCAAAGCTCTTGGCCACTAATCCCTACACTCGGCTGTCACCTCAACCATGCAATAGTTTTCACATCATTTTTTATAGCCAGTTATCTATTCCCGCTGTTGAGGAATCTTTCTTTGCCATCTCTCCTTCTCATAAAGACAATATACTTTGTGGATCTACCCTACATAAACCCAGGGAAAAGAAAAAATGCTTCAAAATCTTCCCGCAACTATGACTGTCTTCAGGAATCTGCAAGATTTTGCATATCCAGAGATAGCAAGGGAGTCATGACCGTACTGCATACTCCCACCCAAAGCCAGAGCTCTGCATTCTCAGCACTATGGTCCAAAAAGTTTATTACATGAAACACAACTAGTTGTCTCTGCGTGCCAGAGGACAACCTTTCTGCAAGAAGGGCAATCCTTCCTTCTCGGGACTTAAAATGGGGGCACCAAACCTGAAATATTAACCTTTAGGTGCCCAGCTCCAGGTGAGACAGTCACACTCAAGTTAGGCTCCCAAGTTCTAGGAAGAATTATGTGCTTGAGAATAGGATTCACCACAGTCAGCAGCCCAGAAACAGGCAGAATGACTAAGGCAGGCAATAGGAAACACTGGTGACTGGTCCGGGTCTGAAGTCTCACTGCTGTCCTGTCTTCAGGAACCCACCTGAGATGTGGTGTTTCAATCCACCCTTTGGACAGGGAGGACCGGTGGTTTTACAGAACTGCTTGGTGGGTTTATGCTGGCCCAGGAAGGCAGAGACCTGGCTTTATAGGTGTGATCTCTACAGAGTAAATATCTCCCACGTCCTGGTGTGTACTGCCTGGGGGCTACAGCTATACTGTACCACCGGCTCTCCTCTGCCCTCATGTTGAAGTTAGAAAGGAATGCAAGATTCACAGGGAAAGAAGGAGAGAGAATAACTGCAGCCATAACAAGGATCTCTGAAAAGCTCTCACTCCAGAACCGAGTATGCTTTCCTCACTGAATTACTGGCTACACAGTCCTGGGAAGAGGGACTGGAGCTTTCTCCGGGAGATTGCTTTTGGGTGTGGGTTGGAAGCACACTACCTCCTGCCCGCTGCATCTCCAAGTCATCTTGCAACCTTTTCCCGTGCTTTCCTGGAAGAAGCTGGTATACATTTGAAGCCAAGGGTGCTTTGGAAGCAGCCTGAAAGTCTCCCATGTCCTGGCAAGCGCTCTAGGCACTAGGACACTCACAAAGCACAGGCACATAGAAGGAGGCCGGTGGCAGGCAGAGTTCAGCACTGACCACGCGTAGTGGGAAAGCTCAGAGCACCTGATTCTGACGTCCAGGAAAAATCTGATGTAGCGTTTGGGAGGAGAAAAGCACTGAGTCCAGACAAGCCCATGGTGACGCTGGGTTAGGATTACAACAGAACAGGCTTTGTGACTAGAGAGGTAAGCATCCTTGGCCTTTCAGCTGCCAAAGCAGTTGCACAAGGACTGGGGTACTGCCAATGTTAATGCTGGTGCTCAAACTAAAAGCTCTGAGAAAGAAGAGCTAAGCCGACAGAGTCAAGAGCTCTGGCCCTGGCTGCTCTTAGAAAAGCCCAGGTGACAGCTGGACTCAAAGCAACATAGGTTGGGACCTGTGTGTTTCGGTTGCAGTTATCCATTTTCAAACATCTTCAGGGATTTAAGCATCTTCCAGCACATAATGGGTGAGGTTGTATTTAAAAACCCTGAGCTTTGAGCAGCTTTCTAAATTGGGGAAAAAAAATGGAATGGCACTTACTGCCGGGCTTCCTCCAATGCCCCCGCCAAGGTCACTGCCAAGCTGAAAGAGAGAAGGAGAGAGAGGAGAGAAAGACCGAGTTCATTTAAGCCAAGTGTCAGATGGCCGGAGTGGAGCCCAGTTGACTGCACTGCTGCGAGCACGTCTTGCTTGCTGCGTACAGGACAGACAGAAACGCAATGACGGGAAAGCACAGGGAACAGAGGGGCTTTTTTTTTTTTTTTTGCTCTTGTGTGAGCAGAGCTATTTGGAGAACTACCCCACACACCTACTGTGGCCAGGAGCGCTTTGCAGGTTAATAAGAACAAAAACTCATCCCCTCTTGCACCTGTCATCTGTACCACAAACCCTGCGCAATTCTTCATGTTTCATGCATCAGTGCTTCCCCTTCAACCCACCACGCTGGCTGCCAGCAGTCCTGAGCAGCTCCACAAAACCCAGTGGGGTAACTGTGAAATGGAATAAAAATAAAACTGACAGGAAGCTCACTTCCTGAAAGCTTTAATTTTCTAGGGAACAGCTATGAACTACAGGAAAACACAATGCATCTTGGCTATGTTCCTCTGACATGCGGCTCTTTTCAATAACCAGGAAGAAAGAGAACGGGATGTGTGCCGGCTATTACAACAGCTCAGATAGGTGGGCTTTGTCTTCCCTTCAAAGACGTTCCCCTCCCTTAGAGAGGACAAAACCAGCTTGATGATTTAATGGGCCACTTAAATAGTAAAGAGACCTTACGGTGCACTAGGATATTTCAATAACGAACTTTGCCAAAGCCACACCTCTACAGTTCGAAGTGACGGAAATAGCCATGGTACACCACCCGCGCAACCTTCCATAAACACTAAACCCTCCCTGGAGCGCTTCTGCCAAACCATCCGGCAGCCCACCTAGAAGCTGCCCTACCATGAACTCCCTTTACAAAGCATCCAGACCACTTTCTCTGTGATAAAGCCCATTTTTTTTAAATATCCACACCATTCTACGTGCTTGAGAGAATTCAGTGATCAGGACAGACTCCAAAGCTGGCTACAAGTGCTGTTTGTGAGTACATCACCACTCCTGTGAATATTTATAAAGCACTCGACAGATCACTGATAGCCAGGAGGAAACAAGCACAGATCTGCAGCGGTTATTCACTACAGAGACATCTTGAGGCTTATCTGTGTCCTAGGCTTTTGTTCAGAAGACCATGGTAGTTTTTTGCCTAGTGCAGGGTTTTTCTGTGTTGCGTTCAGACAAGGATCATGCCCTGACAACATGCATGGAGGATGAAACGAGTGCAGGGGCAAGCTAGAAGCCAGCCCCATGGGAAAAAGGCTGGACTGCCAGACCAGAACAGCAGAGCTCACCTTGTAGATGGCTTTGCTCTTCCATTTGGTCAGGGTTTGGGGGGTTTGTTTGCTTTAAAAGAGCATCTGACAAACTGGGTCAACAAAGGCTCTAGGTATGTTATTCAAATATATGCTGATAAGATATTGAAAAAACGCACCATAGAGCTAAAGCAGAAGCGTCCAGGAGTGCATGTGCTTAAAGTCAAAAAGGCTCTAAGCCTTTCCCTCTGCACAAAAGACCTGGATATTCAACTTTGTTCTGGCACCACTAGCCTGCTCCCTGGGAGATCTCATGGCAAATGTATTTTACACTGGTCAAGAGAGACCATAAAGCTCCATACTTCTCTTCCAGAGAGCACAGATAAAGAGGATAAAATGCCTTGAGAACAGCAGCGAAGTTGCAAGACAGTGACTTACTAGATGATAACTAGCCTTCAAAAAAACCTGTAAAATTTGACAAATCCCAGTGCTGTTCTGGATTCCCCTTCTATCCCTTGGCATCTCTCCTTCCCCTAGTCCCCACAGGAGCCACCTGATGCAATATTAGCTACCATAAGTAGGTGTTAGAGGAGTACAAATCACACACACTTTGCCTTTTGTTAAAAAGCCTTAAGAGCTTTTTTTCCTGTGTGAGACTCAGTTTATCCCTACTTGAAGTCATGGCAGAAATTTATAGGAGGTCCCTTGTCTTCTGCAACAGCCACCACTCATACAGTAACCCATCCTCTTGCTGCCCACAGCAGTGCAGTGCACAAGTCCAGTTTTTCTTAGCTTACTTAAGAGATAACAGATAAGAGTGAGCGATTCCAAAGTCTAAAGAAGGATCAGTCACAGACCAAAGGAAGCCAGCCAGAGGATGCAAATCCAATTAATATTGAGCTTATAAAATAAGGCTTATTACACTATCAGGCCTCCCCCACTGAAACAGCCTGGCAGAGCAGAGGTTTGTCCTACAGACTGCTCTTTAAGCCAAGCCATGTTTTAGATTAATATATCAGATCATTTACATCTTGTTACTGGCTCACTGCGGAGTAATAAATGCAACTATTACACCTCTTCCTTATTCAGAGTCTTGCACGCAAATGAACTTCACACTTTATACTGACAGGCAGTGAAGTCCAGAGGAAAAGAAAAAAAGGTAAATAATCCAGTTCATTTCCAGATATTACTGTATGCATGGAGGATTTCTGGTACTGTTGTCTGAAGCAGGAGAAAGATTGGTTTATCAAGCAGCAAGCATTTTACAAAGGGCATTATGGAAATGACTGAATAATTCTGCATAATCAAGCCAGATGTTAACTATTCTACCATTTCCTACTACACTCATCATAAGCAGCTGCAGGCTAGGAATCCAACCTCAAAGAAACCCGTACACTGGTATCTGCATACACTCACTGTGAAGGAGGGA